>NC_045427.1:486768664-486918664 GCF_902635505.1 Sarcophilus harrisii
TAAACATAAAACAATTTCTCAGACTCCCACAAGACAATTGTAGTCTTATTAGTATCCATTGACTAAAAAATACTTGATGACAGAAAAGTATTATAAACTCAATAAGGCCTTTAAACAAATTTGAGTTTTATTTCCTACAACAGCATCTGCATTTGTTTGAAAAATAGCAATATTTAAATGTGCAAGACCTACTATGTAGTTCCTGTTTGAGGAATCTGTTTCCTTATTTATTGGGCTGATTTAAACTGCATATTCTATTGACACTAAATAAAAGTCAAAACGTCAATGTTTAGTGTGTATATCTGGTTTTGCAATAATTCGGAGGCCCTGGGCCCAGAGGTTGTGAAGTGCTAGAGTAGATGGATCCCTGAACGGCGCATTAGGAGAGCCAGTTCCCATTACTGATTCTTTTACTAACTGGCTTGGGGACTTTGAGTACATCACTTCAGAAACTCAGAATGCATTAGGAAAACAAAGGCAGCAGAAGCGTAGAAGTGGCTCCCTCTTGGGCCAAGCACGTGACTCCAAACGGGTCAGGGAGACATGTACTACAACATGTGGGCTAGATTCTGTCTTCAGCTTTGTTTTGCAAGAAGATTCCCCGGAGGAGGTTCTTCTGCTATTACTCCCCCACTTGTGATCATTGGAATACTTCATTTCTTTGATCCTCTGTCTCCAATTTTGTAAAGAGGGAATGGGTAAGGAAAGACTCTGTCAACACTAAAGCACCATCACTTTTGGGGAGACCATCATAGTGGGGGTTTGCTTGCCAGTCTCCAGAGTTGAGAAGTGTGATTCTCAAGGGGTAGTAGGGGGCAGATGCCCTGGAGTCTGAGGACCATTTGACATTTCCCAGCTGGGTGAGCCTGGGTAAGTCACTTAACCCTGGTTGCCTGGGGTGGGGAGGAAAGAAAAGTTTGCTTCTCTATAGCAATCCCCTCCCTCCTCTTACTTCCGCCCCCAAGTTAGGTCCTCCAAATCCCATGGGGAAGATGGGGCCTGTGTACCTTATTGATCATGTTTATCTGTGACCCAGTCTCAATTAGCTCACTACCTAACAGGCTTGCTGGACTGGTTGTCCTGCCTCCTCTGTATGTAGACTATGCACTGGCCCCAAATCCCCCTATCCTGGGCTTGAAGGTATTGAAAAGTGACAGAATTCAGGGTGAGAAATCCTTTTATTTGTGGTTTCTTCTGTTTGCCCCTCCCAGGCCAGTGCCCCACCTGAGGCCCAGGGGCTCTGTTTTAAACAGAAACACCCTCCCCACCCCCAGATTTCTAAAGCTTTTTTACACAACTCTGTGTGTGTTGCTGGGAACAGGTAGGGTGTGGGTTACTTAACCTTCCCAAGAGATCAGCAGAAAATGGGCAGGTTTGGCTTTTGTTGAGGGAGAATTCATCTTTATAAAATGCAGCATCTCCTCAGGAGATTGCTAAGGAGGGCTAGATCAGTTCACAATTTGCACGTGAATTTTCCTCCCCCTTAAGATTCTCTTCCTTCTCTGAGCTAACCATAGTCTACCCATCCTTTAGGTCCTTCTGCCCCCATGAAAGCTTTCCTGACTCTTTCCAGCCCAGACAGCTTTCTCCCTTCTCTGAATTCCTACCAGACACATGTCCTTTATCACATACTCTAGTCTTGGGTTTTCTATTGTCTTGCATTATACTAGCTCACGTTTATATGGATGTACCTCGAAATGGAAGTAGGTACTTCAATTATTATTAGTTCCAATTTATAGCTGAAGAAACTGAGGTGCATAGAAGTGATTGTCTCAAGATTCCCATAGCCAATAAGGGCAAAATGGATTTAGACAGCAGAAACATAATTCCTAGGTCCTCTGACTCCAAATCCACTGTTCTTTCCGTTAAATTAATGCTGTCACACTTTTCTGTAATTGTTTTCTCTACTCTATTCCCCATTAAATTTTAATGTCCTCATGGGCAAGGACCAGGTCTTTTTCCCTGTCTCTCTAGAATCTAGCTTGGGAATGGGCACACAGAAACATTTTCTTAAACCAAATAGGTTTAGGAAACATTGGATTTCTGGACACTTTAGAGCAAGTCACCTTATCTCCTTTTGTCCTGCTTCCTAATTTCTAAAACTAAAATTAAATTAGATGATCGCTTAGAGTCCCATCCATCATTAAAGGTCCCATCCATCATTATACCTATGATCCTATGATTTTTGTTCTCCTTAATGAATTTGTGCCCAAAAATTATGAGACTGAACTATATGGTCTTGAAAATTCCTTTAAGCTTTAATGGCCTAATCAAAATTCCAAGATCCCCTTCACTTATAATGATCTGGGATTCTAGGACTTTTTCCTAGACTGAATGATTTTATCTGGAAGTTACTTCCTCCTCATAAAACCTTCTCACCCAGTGCCCAAAATAAAGTAGACAGGTCTTTGAGAAGCACTAGTAAATGGAGTTGCCATTTTCTATATTTTAGCTATTATCTTTTTCTAGAAAACATAAGTGGATCATGGCTGAGCCTTCCCGGAAAGATATGGCCAAAATCAAAAATACAAAAATCTTAATTGTTGGTATTAGATTTTTTTTCAGTTATGTCTTGACTCTCCATGATCCCATTTGGGGTTTTCTTACAAATATCCTGGAATGGTTTGCCAATTTCTTCTCCAATACATTTTACAGATGGGGAAACTGAGACAAATAGGGTTAAGTGACTTGTCAAGGATGACAGAGCTGCGGCCAGATTTGAAATCAGGGAGATGAGTCTTTCTGATTTCATGTCAGGGTTGTAGCCACCATGCCACTTAGATTTATTGTTGTTGTTGTTAGGATTCTTTCTTTTACCATAGCTGTTAATGCTTCTATTTTCTTGGTTTTTGCTTTTTTTAAAAAAACTATTTTTGGCAGCTTTTGTTTTAAAATTATCTTCCTTTCCAAAAATGTCCCACCCATCAAACCATTCTGAAATGGGGGTGGGGTGAGGAGAGAGAGAGAAAAAAAAAGAGAAAGAGAGAGAGAGAGAGAGAGAGAGAGAGAGAGAGAGAGAGAAAGAGAGAGAGAAAGTTCAGGAAAGCTAACCAACATGCTGAGTCTGACATTTTATGCCATATTCCAAATCAATAGTTCTCTTCTTTGCAAAGAAGGGATGGAGGTAAATTTTCTTTTTTTATTAGTTGTTTTATTTTTTTCTAGTTATTACCTAAATAATTAAGTTTTTAATACACATTTCTTTTTGAACCATATTAGGAAAGAAAAATCAGAACAAAGGAGGAAAATGATGGGAGAGGAAAAAAAAAAACAGAAAAAAGAGTGAACATAGCATTTATTGATTTACATTCGATCTCCGTAGTTTTTTTTTTTCCTGGATGCAGATGGAGTTTTCTATTCAAAGTTTATTGAGTTGCCATGATCACTGAACCACTGAGAAGAACCAAGTTTTTCATAGTTGATCATCACACAATCTTGCTGTTACTGTGTACAAATATTATTGGTTCTGCTTGTTTTACTCAGTATCAATTCACTTAAATCTTTCCAGGCCTTTCTAAAATTAGCTTGTTCATCATTTTTTATAAAACAATAATATTCCATTACCTTCATATACAACTTATTCAGCCACTCCCTAACTAATGAGCATCTATTCATTTTCCAATTCTTTGCTACCACAAAAAGAGCTGCCACAAACATTTTTATGCATGTGGATCCTTTTCCCTCCTTTATGATTTTCTTGGGATACAGACCCAGTAATGGCACTATTCGGTGAAAGGGTATGCACAGTTTTATATCCCTTTGGGCATAATTCCAGATTGCTCTCCAGAATGGTTGGATGCATTCACAGTTCTACCAACAATGTATTAGTGTCCCAGTTTTCCCACATCCCCTCCAACATTGGTCATTATCTTTTCCTGTCATCTTAGCCAATCTGAGAGGTATGAAGTGGTAGGGAAGTACATTTTCTCAATTTCTCTCTGGGTCCAAATATGGTCACTACACTGACACAGTGGCCAGTTCCATTTATGCCATTGTAGAATATTGTTTCCTAGTTCTGCTCACTCTATTCCTCATTAATCAAAAGGTACACACCAGGTACTACCATATATCAGACACTCTTAAATACTAGGGATAGAAAGACAAAAGTATAATGATTCCTACCTTATAGAAGCTTATATTCTAAAAAGTATGTGTGTATGTGTGTGTGTGTGTGTTACAAATTTGCTGTGTATATATACACAAAATTTACAGAAAATGCAGTTTTGAAAGGGAGGCTACTAACAGACTGGGTGACCAGGAAAGATATCAGGGAAAAGATATTGATTTTTGCTGAGTCTAGAAGGAAATAAGGGATTCTAAGAGGTGGAGTTGAGAGAGAGTTTATTCCAGGTATGGGGGACAACCAATGCCAAGACAAGAAGACTAGAGTTAGAGCATCATGTGTAATCTGCTCCAAGTGTACCTTGGTATGGCTAAACTATGGAGTGAGAGGAAAAGAAAAGAGGAAAAATGAAAAGACTAGAAAGGTAGGAAGGGACCAGTTTGTGAAGAATGTCAAAAGAGTTCCTATTTAATGTTATAGGTCATAGGAACTACTAGAAGTTTACTGATTAGATGGTGAGCCATGGTCAAATCTATACCTGAGGAGTAATCCCCTTGGTAGATCTGTGGAAGGTGAACCAGAGTGGGGAAAGACTTGAGTCAAAGAAACTAATCAGAAGATCATGGTAATAGTCTAGACAAGAGGTAGGAAGGACTCAAACAAGGAGGGTGGTCACGTAAATGGAAAGAAGCTGACATCAGAAACATTATCAAGATAAAAATGACAAGATTTGTCAAGAGATTGGTTATGTGGGGTGAATGAAAGTAAAAAGTAGACCATGAATCCGGGTGACCAAGAGAGTGATGCTATTAACAGTAAGGAGACCAGAACTTTAAAAGAAGGGAGAGGTTTAGGGGGAAATATAATCAATTCTGTTTGGATATACTGAGTTTGAGATGCCCATGGAACATTCATTTCACAATGTCCAGTAGAAAGTTGGTGATGCAAAATTGGAGGTCAGGATGCTAAATATTTAGATTTTTGAGTCATCTTCACAGAAACCATCATGGAATCCTTGGAAGCTGATGAGGTCACCTAGTGAAAATATAGACAACAAAAAGAAGCCCAGGACAATCTCAAAATGTAGATGAAAAATGAGAGGTCAAGAAATTAGGAAGAGAACTAGGAAAAACTCACTAGAAGGACAAAATAACCAGGCATATGAATTCTTCCTAAAGATCATTTCTTATAGCAAAATAATATTTCATTTCATTCATATATGTCAATTTGTTTTTGCCACTCAATTTTCTATTCATCCCAATTTCTTTCTGTTCAGCTTTTCCATTTTTTTCCTGGGAGGGTGAGGCAATAGGGATTAAGTGACTTGTCCAAGGTCACATAGCTAGTCTAAGTGTCACATATCGGAGGCTGGACTTGAACTCAGATCCTCCTGACTCCAGGGCTGGTTCTCTATCCATTTCCCCATCCAGCTGCCCCATTTTTCAAACTTTTCAATGGCCTCCAGTGCCTAGCATAGTGTTCCACATACAGTAAACTTTTTTAAAAATGTAAACTGAATATTACTAATTTAGAAAAGTTAGCACCTCCCAGAATAGGCAGGAAAGAAAAGAAAATCCAGCCCTTAAAAGAGAAAGAAAAGTTTCTACAAGAAAATTGCAGATAAATGAAATTTCAGCTGTCATCTCCTAGGGTGATAAGAAGCTTAGAAAACTTTCTGTAATCTTTCATCAAGAAGCAATTCTGCAATAGGTGTCTTTGTCTGGGAGAGATTGAGAGCTATTTCATCCCTATTGGTTGGGACTGTTTTGTTTCTTTGCTCTCTATCTTTCTCTGTCTCGCTGTCTCTCACTGTATCCTTCATTGTGTGTATCTCTATCTCTGACTCTGTCTCCCTGGCTCCATCTCTGTGTCTGTGTCTGTGTCCATCTCTGTCTTTTTATGTCTGTCTTTCTATGTTTCTGTCTCTGTCTGTTTCTCTGTCTCTGTCACTCCATCTCTTTCTCTCTTCTCTCTGTCTCAATCTGTTTCTCTGTCTCTGTCTCTCTTTCTCTCTCTTCTATCTCTGTCTCTTTTTCTCTTTCTTTCTCATTCATATTTCCATGTCAATTATTAAATACTCTTAAACAAAAGGTCAATATTTTAGGTAAAACAAGGAATACTAGAAGTTCTATAGAACCAGTGACTAGCTTGAATGACAAATTCCCAAGAAATGAACAAGGGAACCAAAAGTGAGAAAGACTGTGGGGTTATAGTGGAATGAGCATCAACACTGGGTTCAGAAGATCTAGCTTCAAATCTCACCTCAGATGCTTGGTTTCCTCTGTGACCACGGGCAAGTGATCTAACCACTCTGGGCTTCACTCCTCATCTGTAAAGTGAAAGGGTTGAGCTGATGGCCTCTGAGGTCCCTCCAGACTGAGATCTAGGATCCTGATGGTTTGATTCTACAACTCACAGGCCCAGCAAAAGCCAGGAAAGAGGAGTGAATTAAAGAGGAAGGAAGGTTCTTGAACAACAACAAGAAATTAGAATCATATTTCAAGAAATTATTAAAAATTACCCAGATATTTTAGCAGGCAATGGAGAAATTCAAAGTATCCATCAGTTACCTCCTATAAAAAACCCCAAAATTAATAGATTTTAGGCAAAAATCAGAACTGGTCTTAGGTCAAGGAGAAGAGGTAGTATAAAGAAACAAGCAGTTACCCTATGTCCAATTATGCAAGAAACTCCACTGTTTGAGAGGACAGAGAAAGTCTCCAGTCTTTTTGATATGAGCATTGCCCAGGGGCCGGGAGTCTCCCACACTCAGCAGGTCTATGGGTTATGCTCATCTCAAGAAGGAGGTCAGAGACCATCTATGGAGAAAGTGTTTCCAGGAGACTGGGGTGATGTCACAAGTGGATCTTACATTTCTTTTTTTTTTTTTAATGAAAGTTTTTTTATTTTCAAAACATATGTATGGATAATTTTTCAACATTAACCCTTGCCAAACCTTGTGTTCCAATTTTCCTTCCCCTTCCTCCACCCCTTCCCCTAGATGGCAATTCAATATATGTTAAACATGGTAGAAACATGTTAAATCCACTATATGCATACACATTTATACAATTATCATGCTGTACAAGAAAAATCAGATCAAACAGGAAAAAATAAGAAAATAAAATGCAAGCGAACAACAACAAAAAGAGTGGAAATGCTATGTTGTGAACCACACTCAGTTCCCACAGTCCTCTCTTTGGGTGCAGATGGCTCTCTTCATCACAAGACCGTTGGAACTAGCCTAAATCACCTCATTGTTGAAAAGAGCCTCATCCTTCAGAACTGATCATCGTATAATCTTGTTGTTGCCGTGTACAATGATCTCCTGGTTCTGCTCATTTCACTTAGCAGGCCCTACATCTCTTACATTATTACCCCCAATCAGTATGTGAGGAGCCACATGTGTTTTAGGCTATCTTAGGTGCCCTCATTCCCTTTACTCGAGTTTGAACCATCAGCCCTCTCCCTCTTGAAATTATTTCATGTTACTGTGGATATACTTTGAATTTACTCATGTACCTGCTGGATCCCTACTCCTTATTTCCAATGAAATGTAAATTCCTTGAAAGCAGAGACTATATTTGGGGGCTTTAAAAAAAAAAAAAAAAAAACCTTTAGTTTTAGCAGCATAATGCCTTGCACATGACAGAAGTTCAACAAAATGTGAAATTAAATTTAATTGAAAAGGGATATGTGTGAGAAGAAGAAAACTATGTGAGGTAGTTTTTAGGCTCAACCCACAGGAAGAGAAATCATTAGGAGAGGACTGAGGAAGATGCCCTCTTCATACTGCTAAAATGTTAATAAACAAGCACTAGTTGACCCCTCATCTCCCAGTCCCTAACCTTCCTCTGCCACAAAGCTATCTGAAATAACTTGCTTTTTGGAGTATGATGTAGATTGAATCTTTGAAGAAAAATGCTATCAAGAAGAGAGCACTTAGGAGAAATCTTTAAAAGTATGGGAAAAGAAAGTGTTTGATCCTATTATAAGATTGTCACAGAAGTGACAAGTGGGGTCATTGCCCATAAATGAATAAATGAGATGGTGCAAAGCACTGTCCTAAGTGCTGGAAACACAAATAAAAAAGCAAGAGAGCATCTGCTCTTACATTCTTATGTGGAAGACAACATATATGTTGAAGGAAGATTTTATACAAAGATTTTATACAAAGACACAGATACATTCATCCAGATGTACAAATATGGGGGGGATTAAAGGGAGAAAGAGAGCCAATAGGTCAGATGGAAAGGCCCGGTGCCTCACTATTACATTCTAAGCAAATGGCAATATATCATCTCTAATATCTTTGCAATTGATAAAACCCTATCTCTTTCTGCGTTGAGCCATTCGATGGTGACATGAACTTTTTGGGGGTGTTCAGACAGGAGAGACATGGGCTGCAATAGCTACAAGGGCACGTCTCCAGCAGGGCCATTCCCCTGGATACTGTCCCCAGCAGGGCCGTTCCCCTGGACACTGTCCCCAGCAGGGCCGTTCCCCTGGACACTGTCCCCAGGCTGGGCTGGCACCGCTGTGGGGGGGCTCTTGGACTCACCTGCCTATGGGTGACAGTTGGTTGGTGTTTTGGGTTGAGAGTGGCAGGGATGACAGTTCCATCTCCCTGAGGGTTGCTCCTTGGTAATGGCTGTGGGTGCTAGTTGGCAGCAAAGGCAGGCAGTCTGAGGCACACTGAAGCCTTGGGGACTCTAGGAATCCCCGACAAGATCTTGGGGGAGACAGTGGAGGAGGGGGTGACCATGATTTGAGTAGATGGTCATTTCTGCCCTCTCCCGATGACTCTGCTTCAGCTAGCTGTCTGGCTTGTCCCATTGGCAACAGCTGGTCAGGAGCTGGCCATGATTTCCTGCAAAGGTTGTTCCCCTTGAGGATGGCTAGAGGAGCTAGGCTATAAGAAGACCAGCAGTTTTGGGAGAGATGAGGTATTACAGTACAGAATACTCCCTATCATGTCAAACTTTTTTGATGTATTGGGTAGCTTTGCTGAACTTTTTCTCCTTTTTCTATTTTTTGTTATAAGTTCTGAGTGAATGTCATTAATGTAGATTTCAAGGGAACTCTGGAAGGGGAGGGAAAGGACTATATTGGTAAATGTGGATGACATAAAATAAAAGATACAAATAAAAACTTTAAAAAGAAGTGGACAGTGGGGGGGGAGAAAGTTGTATCTGCTCTAGAAAGGGAGGTACTGTCTGTCAATGTGGATAAATGGGTTTGACCTGAAGCATATTCAAATCTGGGCTAGAGCTATTCCAAGCAAGAGCCTGAAAGATCCCTGAATAAGACAGAATTTCTGGCTTTCCTCTCGTCCTCTTTCTGTCATTAATTCTCCAGCAGTAGTTGTTTGTCCTTCGTTCTCGAGGAGGGCCATGACATCGGAGAGGGGATGCCGTGACATGCAAGTGAATTGGGGAGGGAGGGCTGTGCAAGGTCACCTGCCTCACTTTTCCCTCCAGAACCAGTGGGTCTAATGGCAAAACAGAGATCAAGACGATTGGAAATGCCCCTGGATGCAATGGGAGACCTTGACCTTTTAAGGGTGAGGTTTTCAACAGGTCCCAGTCTGACTAAGCTGCACCATTCAGTGATTAAAGCTGGGTAGCAATTAAAGCAAAGGATCTTCTCTTTCACCTAGCTGAATCGCTTCCTTTCTCTGGGTCTCAGTCTCATCTCACTGATCTTTCAGATTCTTTCTGGGTTGGAGGTTTTCCCTAATTCTAATATTCTGTGATGTTGCACAGAGAGGTATAAGACTCCATGGGAAGGGAAGAGAGAGCTGGGGTGATTTCCCCTGGAGGCTTTCTTGAGGGAGAAGAATGGGGGAAAAGCTGGCCCTGAGCAGGACAAGGAGGGTGCTTCCCGTCTGCCCCCCATGCCCGATTCAGAACCCAGGACCTCCCTTGGGAGGACCGTTTTGCTGCTGGACTGAGTGGCCCACCTGGGAAAGCAGCCCCAGGATCACAACCACTCTCCACTTCATTCTGAATAGCTTGGGCTCTGCTCAGTCAGGTCCCGTTTTATGATCATTCCTCCTTTCTAAACTTGGCTCTGGGCCCCTTTGCTCAGCTCAGCCTGGGTGAGAGAAAAGCCCCCCTTTCTTAACCACTCCCAGATAAATCATATCACGGAGCTGTAGACAAGCAGCCAGATGAGTCATTAGGGTTCCCTGCTTTCCTCTGCCCCAGACCCCACCCAGACACAGTGAAACCCCTCCTGACAACGCTGTTTTTCTCCATTGTCTCAGGCCCCTAGGGGTCCACCTTCTGAAGCTCTGTTAGTCCACGGCCTGTTGGTGCTGAGTGCCAAGTTAACCCTCCTTAAAAAAATGACTTGGTTATTGCTGGCAGGGCTGGGCATTGCTGTGTGGATTCAGGAGACCCTGGGTGCCTCCCCTGCCCCTCTGGCTGCCCCCACCTGGACCTGCGGCTCCGCGGGGGCAGCGGGGCCACGGGCGGGCTGGGGAAGTGAGGTGTGAGAGGTCCAGAGCCGAGGAGGAGGCCGAGCCTCGCCTGTCACTGCCTGCCTGACATAGATGGATTTCTGGGATCAAGAGGCCGGGGGAAAATATTACATTATGATAACAAATCACTCAGCTGATTGGAGCTTAATTACGTCTCTTTCATCTTTGTGACAGTCGCGCACCTGTGCCCCGGCCCAGCCTGGCAGAGAAGGGCCTGTGATGGGGCATCGGCCTACGGGATTGATGACTCCTCCCCTCCTCTCCCAGCCCCCTCCCGGAACCTTCCAGGACACACAATCTGCTCCTATTATTAGCTGTGCCCTCCAAACCTCCAGCCGGAGGAAGGAGCACAAAGGAAGCCTCTACGTGGGCCAGAGCCCGGAGAAACCCAGAAGGAGAAGGGAGGGGAGGGAGCTGAGGGATTAGAGGCCTGCTCCTCAAAGCAGGGGCCAGGTCAGCCCCATGCAGGTAAACTGGAGGCAGAGGAGACGGCCCATCGGGCCCTTCCTTAAGGGACACGAGCAGCCCGCCGGCAGGGCCCAGGAAGCCAACTCACCAGGACGCATTGTTAGCCGCTCATCACCTTCCAGCCTCGGAGATGAATGAATGTAATATCTCCCTGTCTGGGGGAGGGGAGGAGAGGATTGTGCTTTGGGCCTCTGGGCTGGGAGAGAGCTAGCTTCTATCTGGGGCCCTCAGAGATGGAAAAAGGGGGAAAGCAGAGATCAGGGTTGGATTTGGACATGGAGAAAACCTCTCCTTCAGAGCAGGGCCTTCTAGGTAGAGACATAGCCCCTCAAAACCTCTGCTCAGCCAGCTTAACATTCATAATAATCCCTTACATCTAGAGTCTTATAAAGTTCTATCTTCCTCATTGCAAAGTTCTCCATTGTGGTTTTATGTAAAATTGGTCAGTACAAGAAATTAAACAGGAATTTGGGAGAAGCTTTGTAGAAACCGAAGACTACACAGAACAGCCATCAAAACAGAGCCTATGTAAGCCAAATTCATAAACCATATTTTACAATAAGGTATTGTAAACACCTCATAAAAGGAAAAGAAAAAATTCAGATTTGTCTGATATGAAGAAATAGCCAAATTTTTCCCCCAGATTTCCCAGATTACAGTATGTTCTATCCCTAATCCCCATGATGAGGAAGGGGTAATTATATTGTTCTCACTAAGAAGGACTCTACTGCTTATCTAATTATTCTTTTACCTTTTTCATATTCTGGATCTCTTAGGTAGCCTGGGGAGGCCTATGGACTCTTTCTAAGGAAAGAATGCTTAAAATGCATATGATTACAAAGGAAATCACTTATAATAAAAATAGAGGTCATTTTTTTTCTCATCAAGGTCACAATCCCCTTGGAATTTATCTGGAGACTATGGATCCCAGATTAAGAATCCCTGCTCTAATCCAATCTTGTCATTTTATCAAGGAGTAACTGACACCCAGAGAAGTAAATTGAGTGGGGAAGACAGAGTTCAAATCCAGACTACCTGATTCCAAGTCCAGGTTCTGCAATGCACCATATTAACATGCTTTTGATGGTCAAACTATGCTTTGATTTAGCCTGCGATAGGTGAGGCCGGACCACAGGGAGCCCCAAGCTTGGGAAAGATCAGTGGTCTTCTGCTCTCTTGAGTACAGGGTTTCTAGAAGAGCAGATTTTGTCATTGCTGAATGAATGTGTCACACAATAATGGGGGTGGTGGTGAAAAAACTGGGGTCTCTGCTGCCTGAGAAGTCTGGTGACAAAGCAGAGGTTTGGGGGAGAGGTTCAAGGTATCTAGGTGTGCTATAAATAGAAAATACAAGAGTGATGGAAGTCAAATTGAATGTCTGCCTCTGTAGAATCAGTCTCATAGAATTGGGAAGTACTCTTCATTCATTCATTCAATATCCAACAAGCATTTATTAAGCATCTGTGATGGGCTCCACACAGTACTCAAAATGCCAGGGACACGAATACAAAGATGAAATAGTTCCTACCCCCATAGAGCTTACATTCTGTTGGGGGAATGGCACTACAAGTAAATACAATGTATGTACAAAATAATGGGAGAGGTGACTTAGAAGTCACAGAAGTATAGATGGGAGCTTCATTTCTAAGATGACAAGTCTGAGATTCACACAGAAGTAAAGATTGGAACAGGAACTTGAATCCAGCATTCTTTCCACTTCACTGCTAGTCCACCTTTCCTCACTTCAGTGCGACACATAGAGCACCCATCAGGAACAAAAGATAATGAGGCAGCTGGACCAAACCCCAAGAAGTTAGGCTACATAAGCACAGAGAGGAAAAGGTTAATAGGGCACATTGGCCCGGTGAGCAGATATGCTTTCTCAAGCCACATTAATAAGACATTTTTAGCTATTGTCAAAGCAAGTCAGATCAGATGGAGGGAAAATCCTGAGCTCTTTTTTTTTATTATAAAAAATTTTCTGTTGTAGATCCCCCAACACATTCTTTATAATAACCTCAGTAAGAGAAATGCTATGTTTTTTATTTCTTCAAAATGTATCTTCTCTATTAAGTCCCCAAAGGTACTGAATGCTTCTCTGCAACCAGAATCCCCAGAGACAATAAGGTCACTCTTACCAACAGGATATTCATGGGAAGGAAGAACCACTTACAGTATTACAGTAGCAAGGTGACTGAGGCCATAGCCATAATCAGGAATTATTTGTTCATTGTTGTTCTGTCCTTCGGTCATGTCTGACTCCTTGTGACCCCATGGACCAATGGCTCTCCTGGCAAAGATACTAGAGGGATTTGCCATTTCCCCCTACAGTGGATTCTTCTGTCAGGCAACTAAAGATTAGGTAATTTATCCAAAATCACATAACTAGGCCCTCCCATGGTTTTTCCCTTTTGCTCTGATTTTTCTCTTCCAAAATGATTCATAAAAGGATTGTGTATTAAAAATAAACAAGAAAAGGAAAAAGACATTTCTAGGAAGTATCTGAGACTGGATTTGAACTCAAGTGTTTTGCCTCCAGTATGGAGTCTGTCCCCTAGCTGACAGTTGCCTTGTCTATAGGAATTATTTAACTTGGAGGAGAACAATTGGGAAAGAGGTGGTAGCCAGTCTGAGGAGAGAGGAACCGGTGACAATGGTATACAGGCCAGTCCTGTCCTTTACTGCCCGGCTGCTCCAGGAAATGGGGCAAAGAGGCCCCCATGCTACTGGGAGTTGGGTCACGGTGGCCAGGGGGCTTGGAAGGGCTGGGTGAGGGCTCCCTTGGCAATCTTCTTGTGCCTTACTCTCCCAAACCCTTACAGCCCATTCTGGACACGAGAGGCTCCATCTCTGTCCTGTATGTCCTTGCCCTTGTCCCGAGCTGGGTGGGGCCTTCCTCATTTCTGGACCTTAGAGCTCCTAACTTTCCTTATGACTCAGCTCACGGTTATGAAGCCCCTCGACTGCTAGAACCCTTCCTCCTCAAAGCGCCTTCCAGCACTCTGTGGATGCTGACCTGTCCCGGGTGTGTCCCCGGCGCCTGAGGCAGAGATTGTTTCAGGTCATCTTTGGGTTCCCAGGGCTGAGCACTCAGGACTCTTGAAAATGCTTCCCCATCACTGCGCCCCTGGCATTCCCGAGGTCTCTCTCACAGACAGAAGGGTCTTTGCATTTGGCCGGGCTCCCCTTCCTGCTGCAGGCCCCGGGAAGTCCTCAGAGGCCCCGCTCACGCCGCGGAGCTCACATCCCACCCCGGAGTGGAAGTGCCGTGAGGTGCAGAACCAATGCCGTCTCATAGACTCGCAGATGGCCGCTGAGTCACTGAGCGGGGCTATTTATTAGCCAGTGTTGCTAATAGCAAGAACCTGAGGTCCTGCCATTGCGCTGAGAACCAACGGGCCGGCGGTGACATAGTCCTTGTTCTCGCTGCTCCGCGGCAGTTCCCCGCGTGGAACCTGCACGGGTACTTGTGTGTGTGCACCCAGGCTGCCCGTGTCACGGACCTTCCCGGAGGCCAGCAACTGTGTGGGGGCTTGTTCCTGCGTCTTTAGCACGGACACAGACCCTCAGACACGACAGGTCCACACAAAGATGCGTCGCCTTGAATTCCGTTAAGTCGTTCAGCCGCCCCTGTCGTTTCCATGCTTCACAGCCGGTTCTGTTCCTTCCCGCACCCCCGCCCCAAGACTGTGTCACTCCTTCCCCGGGGACCTGCCCCATTCCGTGCTTTTCCTTCTCTTTGCCCCAAGTTGTGTCCCCTCCTCCGAGGGGGGAGCAGGGTTTACCAGTCCGCCATGCTTCCTGAGCTGCCCGTTCTCCGGCTGGGACTCGGGCCGCCCGGGGCGGGTATCTGCCCTCCCTCCAGGCGGATTTTCCTCAGGCTTCCCAGCTGTAGCTCTGCCCGTCGGTGATCATGTACGTGCCCTCTCACGGGACTGCCGGGGAGGAGGCGGCGAGGGCCCAGGCTAGGAGGCTAGACACAGGAGTAGAGAGAAAGGCCGCAGAGGAGAGAGAATGCTCCTTGTCTGCGCTTTAAAAAATAGCTTAGCAGATTCTTCAGGGGTGCTGTCACCCAGAGCGGATAAAGACCCTGACAATGTACCTGGGACCAGCTCTAAAATTAATCTCCGGGATAGGAAGTTGTTGTCGACAGCCAGGGAGTTTAGAAAACAGATTTCACCTGATTAAAAATGGAAACTGGCAATCGATCATGTACCACATCCCATCTAGGTAAATGAACGCGGCATAATGAAATGCATTACTTTATGCTAAGAGCGGGATGGTCTCCACAAGCTGGGGATAAGGCACCGTAATTGCAGGAGGAAACGCGGCCTAATTAACATAACTGCCACCTCGTCGCGCTGTTCCGGCTGCAATGAGCTCGGGTTATCACCAGGCTGCTCTACTCAGCCGTCAGCTGCCGCCGCTTTCCCCAGACTTACTCCATGCCCTTCAAAGCCTGGCTGGAGGTGGCCCATACAGGGCTCTCGGACCAAAAGGACGGTAACACATAATTCCCAGCACTTTTAAATCGATGTTTGATCACTAAAATGGGAGGTCAAGGATGACAAGCAGGTAAATGGTTCCTTCAAACTACCAGAGTTTGGACCCTGCAGCCAGGAGTCTTTCCATGATGCAATGGTACAGACACCATTTTCCATTGGTTTACCTTGCCCACCATATGGCTTCTTTTAGCCTGAGCTCTTCCGAGATCCAACCAGAATTCTCGTTTCTTGTTCCACAATTTTCCCCTGACAGAACAGCTTGGTCAGAGCAGTTTGAAAAGCCTTAAAGAGAACTGATCCCAGGCCACAGGCTATGACCAAGCCTTCAGAAGGGTGTTCCCTGCCGCCACTCAACATGGGGGTGCCTGCCAGAGATTAAATTACGCTGAGAAAATAAAACTGCTTTATTTCCTAATAAAAGGGAGAATATACAGGAAGAAGAAACACATGGATGGATGTGTGTTTTTAGTTCACCAAAATATTGGGAACAACCACACGGCTTTTCTAACATTGCTCTGCAACTTGGAAAAGTTGGGTTGTGTGAACTGCACTAGCCGGGCCCAGAGCCCCAAAGTGAGCCAGGAACAGAGACACAGCGAGCCAGGTCTCCTGACTCCACCCTAGTGCTCTGTCTTCCCCAGTGGAAAAAAGCCAGGGTGTGTGAAACTTCTTCATCGCCCATCCCTGACACTAGCTCTGGCTGGGACCCCATTTGAAATACCCTTCTCTTGGTCTCATTCATGACTTGGAGGCCTCCACAAATTAGAACCTGGTGGAATTTCATGTTTTTTTTTTTTTTTTTTATATAATAAAGATATTCATCCATTCTAAAGTTTCATACTTGCCCAGTCCAACTCTGAAGCTCAGTAAAGGTCCACCAGGCCATGGTATACACCAATGATTCTCAATTATTTTGAAATTGAATTATGACACCCTATGAATATCTATGTGACATCAGAATACCTTCTTATTCCCTAAAGTTTTTCATAGTATAATTTTTTAAAATCTTAATTCTGTTGCCTCACTGTGCAAAATTAGCCAAGGAACCACTTGTCTAGGTCTCAGTTTCTTAATTTATGAAATGTAAGGATTGGATTAGATATCATTTATGGTCCCTTCCATCACTTTTTTTTTTCCTGGAGGCAGTTGGCGTTAAGTGACTTGCCCAGGATCACACAGCTAGGAAGTGTTAAGTGTCTAAGGTCAAATTTGAACTCAGGTCCTTCCTGACTTCAAAGCTGGTGCTCTATCCATTGTACCACCTAGCTGCTTCTGGTCCCTTTCAGTTTTAACATTCTATGTCCTAACATTTCATGTTCTAAGGCGTCTTCCAGTTCTCTTTTTGTTCTGAATTCTCTATGTGGGGTACAAGAAAAAGAAATCTGGATTTGGAGTGGAGTTAAAGAATAGGGGTTTACAAAAGAACATTGTACACAGCAACAAGATTATGTGATGATCAACAGGGATGGACTTGGCTCTTTTCAACAATGAGGTGATTCAGGCCAATTCCAATAGACTTATAATGGAAAGTGCCATCCACATCCAGAGAGAGAACTAAAGAGACTGAATGTGGATCAAAGCATAGTATTTTCACCTTTTATTGTTATTGTTGTTGTTTGCTTGCTTTTTTTCTTTCTCTTTTTCCCCCCTTTTGATCTGATTTTTCTTGTGCAGAATGATAAATGTGGAAATATGTTTAAAAGACTTGCACATGTTTAACCTATAATCGATTACTTGCTGTGCAGGGAAGAGGGGAGAGAGCAAGAAAGATATAGAACACAAGGTTTTGCGAGGGTGAATGTTGAAAATTATCTTTGCATGTATTTTGAAAAATAAAAATAAAATACACACAAAGAATGGGGGTTCAGATCCTCTATCTGTATAACCCTGAGCAAGTCACTTCTGGTATAATAAAAGTCTAACCCCAATGATACAGATGCCATTTTCCATTTGTTAATCTTGTTTATCATATGGCTTCTTTTAGCCTGATTTCTTTCAAGATCCAAACTGGAATTCTTGTTTCTATTTCTATAATGAAAATCCAGTGCCTACACCTAATAGTGACAACAATATAATTAGGATAAAAAAAGATGAAAACTAATACTATGTAGTTATAATGAGCATCCTTGAAAAAAAATTCATGAACAGGCACTTCCATCCTAAATGCAATTGTTTTCTACTCTGGCCAGAAACTTTGAGGGTCTTCCCCTTCCAGATTGATGTTTCTGTGACAGTAAATTAGGCCATCTTTTGTTTCAATTCTTACCCAACCATTAGTCATTGAAGGAGGGTTGCTTCAAACAAACTGAGACCTGGGAAAAAACCTGAATTTGAAAAGGCCAAAATTCACTGTATCCCAGGCCATCACCACTCATTTTGACTTTTCTTGACTTTTAATCTTACCAGTGACTGTCATGACTCTGGAAAAGAGAGTGAATCTGATGACTTTGTTCAGTTTTGCCTCACTTAAATTATATATATATATATATATATATATATATATATATATATAGAGAGAGAGAGAGAGAGAGAGAGAGAGAGAGAGAGAGAGTGTCAGATTTGGCAGACATTTTGGTTTTGCTGAATTACTTTTTTCCCCTTTTTCCCCTTTTCTCTTTTCACAAGGAATGGATTGATGGCAAGGGCATGCAGGAAGGATATATTTAGAAATGAAGGTGATTAAAACAGAAAGAGAGCAATAAAAATAAAAATATTTTAAAAGGGAATTTAATTCCATTCCCCTCAAAAAAATTTATTATTACATATTATACTATACTACATACTGTAGTATGTGCAAAGTACTATATTAGGTACTAGATACACAAATACAAATTCAAAGTAGCCCCTACCCTCAAGAAGCTTATACCCTCCTAGAAACAGATCTCTCCTTTAACATTTGGAGATTTACCAACCTGCTCATAGCAGCAAGTTTTGTTGATTTTAAAATTTTAGTTTCTGAAAAAGCAAATCTATATAAATGACAATAAGTATACAGAGGGAATTATCTTTCCTTTCAGAAAATCTCAAGTAGTTTGCACTCTGGCAAGCCTGGAAGGAAATTATGTGCTGCTTATGAAAAACAACAAAACCCACATTGCCTGGTAATGTGCAAGTACGGTTTAATTGACTGTTGTTCTCAGTGGAAGGACCCATGTTGTTTGGCTAAGATCAGTTAGTATTTGTTTCTCAGCCGCTAACTTCTTCTTCAGAAGGTTTCAAGATTTTCAACAACTGTCCCCAACTCTCCCGACGTTCCCCCACTCCCAGCCTCCCCAGTGATGACTCAGGTGTGCAAAAGAAAGTGCGTTGCCACAGAGCGATGGGGAGTGGGTTAGGAGAGTGGGCGTGCTCGGGCATGCTGGCCAGTTCCCATCCTGGATCCAGTTACACAGCAACAACCCAAGGATTGGGTTAAATTTTAACTTGTTTCCCATGATTTTTCTCTTGGCATTTGATGGCAGCTTGTCTCCTCTGGTTACACTGAGCACCCCCACCCTTCCAAAGTAGCTTCCAAGTAGATGAAGATGATCCAGTCTTATCCAGAGAGAACTGACTGGATCCCAAGTGAGCTTTCCTTGGGGATATAGTCTTCATGACTTCACTGTAAAGGGGACTAAAGAGTACAATTAATTTCCTAAGAGGTGTGCAGAGGGGGAGGAAGGGAGTATATTTAGAACTCTGGAATAATAAAAGGAAATGAACCATTGGCTGTCAGAGCTGGAAGGAACCTGAGGCCACCGAATGTTAGGAGTTGGAACCGGAGACACTGTCTAATGCAAAGCCCCTCACTTTATGAATGAGATGGAAGGAAGTGATCGTCCAAAGTTATCCAGCTAATGGCGGAACCAGAATCAGAAACTATGTCCATGCCCTTCCCATTTTATGCTGCTCTCTGACTTTACATAGGGGAGGAAAAACTTAGCTCATGACCCTAAGAAGTTAAAAAATTTAGCTTCAGGATGTAGGCTTATATAGATAGGTGTACATTTATATATAAACATACACATATATGCATATATACATATATATTCCATGAATATATTTATGGATCAATGATGTATCCATAATGCATCATTAAGAAAAGATGAGAATGTCTGCTGACCTCCTTAACCTATGAGCCAACATAATGGGAAGGGCAGCTGGATGTGCACCATAGTGCACAGAGTTCTGGGCCTGGAGTCAGGAAAACTCTTCTTCCTGAGTTCAAATCCAGCCTTAGACATTTACTAGCTGTGGGATCCTGGACAAGTCCCTTAATTGTGTTTGCCTCATCTGTGAAATAAATTGGAGAAGGAAATGGTGAACTATCCAATATCTTTACCAAAAAACACCAAATGCAATCAACAAAGAGTCAGACATGATTAAAAAATGACTTAACAATAATGCAACTGGAAGGAGGAGGAGAGAGGACAACATATTCTTTTAAATGATCCCTTAAGACCTCCTTCAGGGAAAGGCTTTTGGATTGAAGGGATTGATTGCCTGACTCAATAGGACATCTCTAATGGGTTTACATATTAAGTGGAAAGTGTACTATTTCACACATATAATTATATACATACATATGTACATATATATATATATATATATATATATATATATATATATAATAGCAGTGTGATATTGTGGATAGGGAGCTGCTTATAGTCAGTGAAACCTATATTCTAGTTCTATTCCTGGCAGAGTCGCTAAGTGACACTGAGCAAGTTATTTAATGTCTTTCAACCTCAGTTTCCTTTTCTGTAAAACAAGGATAATAATAGCAGCTGGCTGACAAACTTCCTATTTGATGTGAAGATCAAATGAGATGCATGTAAAAGTTCTTCGGAAATGTTAAAGAGCTACATAAATAGCTATCATTATTATCATCATCATCATTAACTTTTGTCTCAGGGAACTCTCTAAGACAAGAATTCTTAAAGATCTTTAGGATCTGAGATCTCCAAAGAGTCTGTGAATAGATTTGGAGGAACAGGGGAACAGTCTGTGAATCTCAGTGAGAAAAAAGTACAACTTTATTTCAATAGAATTCATTTCCTTTGTGTCCTATATGTTTTATTTTCTGCAATTAGAAACGTTATTCTCCAAAAGGGGTCCAGACTGACAAATAGCACAATATAAGTGAAGAGCCTCCACTCTCAGGCTATACATTGCAGAGCAGTTGCCAATTTGTTTCAGTAGGGGAGGTTTCTCACTAGGAGCTTTTTATATTGATGAAATCATAAAAGTTTGACCTAAATAAATGAATAAATGAATGAACAAACGAAAGCATATCGTGGGGGAAATAAAGGTAGATATTGAAAAGGAATATTTAGAATATGAAACATACTAGCAAAAGTCAGTTCAGTGTGGAGCTGAGGAGAGTGTGGTGGATTTTAAAGTAAGAGGAGCTGTGTTCAGTCTCTGGCTCCGATACCTATTCCTGTGTGTCCCTCTCTCTGGTTGGATTCAATTACCTCTCAGGTCCCTTCTGGCCCAAAGCAAGGATCCTACTATCCCTGAAGATCCGCAGTGCTACAGCTTTCAGGACCTTGGTCTTCTTGTAGGATACTGAACAGCCATAATTGGGGCCCCCATCCTGCAGAGGAGGAGCAGCAGCAGGCAGCTGAGGAGTCCTACCTAACACTGAATCTCTTGGAAAAAAGGAATCCCAAAGATAAGGAACTTTACTGGTTTGTTTATTTTCCTCCTCTCCTTCCTATTGGAGAGGCTAGAAATGTGCAAATGTCCTGATCAAAGGATATGGCTCCTGTTGTGTTAAAGGCAGGGTTAACCTCCCAATGCCTTCTAGTTGATGCTAAAAATTCAGACAGCCTGTCACAGTGACTTAAATCCATCTTAATGAAATAGTCCTTTGTCTTTTGGGCTAGGAAGGGCTGCAAACCCAGTTAGAGTCTTTAAAAAAAGTACTCACCACCACAATCTCTCAGTCAGCTCAGATTTTAAGATTACCAAATTATCCAGGCAACTTTCCTGTTTGAGAAATTGGATTTTTTTTTTCAGTTACTTTGAGCTGTTAGCTCTGTAATGCAATCTCCATGTGCTTCCCTCTTGAAATAAAAATATTTTCAAAAACCTTTCCCCAATCCTTTCTTACCAACCCTTCCCCCCTTCTCCTTCCTCCCTCCCCAACATCAGCAAAGCAGGCCAGACCAGATGTCCTTCCATACAATGAGAAATCAAATAAATGATTTTCTCATCACTGCAACATTAATCCCTTGCAATTTGGGCATTTCCCTCTCAATCCAACTGTTCCTTAGGACAACTCCTAAGTTCTCTGCACTCACTGAAAGTGAACCCAATCTCAGGTTTATAATTGCCAAGGACCAAATTCCAGGGCAAGTTAACAAACGTCCACCATTTTCCTGCCTAGGATGATGCAGTTTTTGAAATGGTCTCTTCCAGTCCTCCCAGTCAACCAACATGATCAGCGGCTACAGCTGAGAAGGTGACAGAAACCACCTTCTAAGCAGTCCCAGGCTTCAAGTCACTGAGACCCCGAAACTTAGAGCCTGAAGCAAAAGCAGAAGGTGCCGAGCTGAACTGGGAGGACTGAGTTATGGCTAATAACCTGAAAACACTTACCAGGAAGATAAACAGATTTCAGCAGGAAGGTACCAGATCCAGGCCAAGAAATAATTGGCGTCTACACAAAAATTTATATTAGTACTTCCCTCCTTCCCTTTGTGTAAGTCCAAATGAATGTATCTGCTAGTTATAAACAGGGAGACCAATCTATCAGAATTTAGAATACTCTGCAGGAGAGATGTGAGACCCAGTGGCCTCCCAGTGGCTAAGGGGAGACTGCCTGGAGAACCAGGGAGCCTCCTTGGAAATGCAGTCATCCTGTGAATTCCACTAAATGTCAGGCAGGTAGATAAATTTCATACTTGGGTAATATATATTGTGCCCTCTTACTGAAAAACTCTTGGGTATATGAGTCTCTGAAATAGAGGATTACTATATCCTGTTCACAGTTTTATTAAAATCTATTATGTGGCCACTCTTTGTGCTGAAAATATTAAGTGAAGTTTTCCGTTTTTTTTTTGTTTTTTTTTTAATAGCCTTTTATTTACAGGATATATACATGGGTAACTTTACAGCATTAACAATTGCCAAACCTCTTGTTCCAATTTTTTACCTCTTACCCCCCCACCCCCTCCCCTAGATGGTAGGATGACCAGTAGATGTTAAATATATTAAAATATAAATTAGATACGCAATAAGTATACCTGACCAAAACGTTATTTTGCTGTACAAAAAGAATCAGACTCTGAAATATTGTACAATTAGCTTGTGAAGGAAATCAAAAATGCAGGTGTGCATAAATATAGGGATCGGGAGTTCAATGTAATGGTTTTTAGTCATCTCCCAGAGTTCTTTTTCTGGGCATAGCTAGTTCAGTTCATTACTGCTCCATTAGAAATGATTTGGTTGATCTCGTTGCTGAGGATGGCCTGATCCATCAGAACTGGTCATCATATAGTATTGTTGTTGAAGTATATAATGATCTCCTGGTCCTGCTCATTTCACTCAGCATCAGTTCGTGTAAGTCTCTCCAGGCCTTTCTGAAATCATCCTGTTGGTCATTTCTTACAGAACAGTAATATTCCATAATATTCATATACCACAATTTATTCAGCCATTCTCCAACTGATGGACATCCATTCAGTTTCCAGTTTTTAGCCACTACAAAAAGGGCTGCCACAAACATTCGTGCACATACAGGTCCCTTTCCTTTCTTTATAATCTCTTTGGGATATAATCCCAGTAGTAACACTGCTGGATCAAAGGGTATGCACAGTTTGATAACTTTTTGAGCATAGTTCCAAGGTTTTCCGTTCTTAAAGGAGTCCCTGAGCCCGGCTACTCTACTGTATAAACGTATTTTTAATACCATTGATTACGTGAAAGGGTTTTGTTTCCCCCTCTAGAGATAATAAATGCTATCAGTGACTAAGGACGCATGTTAATTCCTGAGAAGAGAATAGAACACCATTCTTGGAGTGATTTGGGTTTTCTAAGTCTTTTTTTTGGGGGGGAGGGTTATCTATTATTTTATTGGTAGGTCATGATTTCTGTGTGTGAGGGGAAGGTGTGGGATGAATCTTACCCTTTTCATGTAACAGATAGAAGAAGAGGTGGAAAAAGAGAAACTAGTACACTTACTCAGAGTTTCTGAGTGTTAAACAACCTGAAGGACCAGCCAGTAGGAGGGGGCTGGCATGTAGTCCCATTCTCATCCATGAAGGAACCTTCATATTACTCCAGGAGAATGACCATAGTTCTGAAAGCTAAGAGAAAACCCCAGAATCCTGTCTTAGGATAATAGATTTAGGAAATAGATTTAGGACAGTAAGGGATCCTCAAGGTCTGCCCCTCATCCCTTCTACTTAATCCTGACGTGCTCTCCGACTAGAAAAAATTTCCCAAGGAATTCCTCCTTTCTCTTTGGAGTCATTTTCTCTTTGGAAAAAAATAGCCCTTAAGTAAATGAATTCTAATACTAATTATCTAATCTATGTAATAATATTATATATAATATATATTTGTAGATATAATCAATTTCATTTATAGTGATGTTATGCCCTGCTCACCGCATCCAGCATCTCCCAGCTTTTTTTCTAACTCAACCATCCCACTCATTTTACAGATGGGGAAACTGAGGCTTGAACAGGCAGAATGCCTTAGGACAATGGCATCATAGCTTTAAAACTAGAGGGTACCTTAAAGGCCACCCAAACCAACCCTTATGTTTCAGGAAATGGAAGCCTGTAAAGGTCTGGCAGGTTAGCAAGTGGCAAGACTGGGATTCCAGCTCCACACCTCTTCCCACAAGACCACACAAGCAGTGAATGGAGAAGGTGGGATTCGCACCAGGCTCCCCCAGCCTCATTCCCTCCACTGCACCCTGATACCTCCCGATGACAAAACCTCGAGAGCCGCTGTTGACCCAACCAAGGAATGTCCGAGGGCACTGGCTTTCCTTTCGACTGTTGCCTCAGATACCATGATTGAGGGGACATTATAGGAAATTCTCTGTGGACTTCAGGGTTGTCATCCCCAAGAGAAAGGGAGTGACCTGATGGATGACTTTTGCCCGTAGAAGGATGGCTGCTCAGGCATTTCCCTGAGCGTTAGTTAAGCCCTGGTGACCAGACCCTTTATTATATGCACCAAGCAGGCTAGGAGCCAAAATCCAGGTTTTGATTTTGCAGGTTTATGCTACTGAAATAATTAGGAATGGAGGTGGGTTGGATGGGAATGGAGGCAAGAAAGAAGTAGAGGGAGGGAGGAGGGGAGGGGACATCTAGACCAAGGGACAGATGCAGCTCATCACAATAATGAGTTCTCTTCCCAAGGAGTCACCCTACTGTTCTTTCTGTTCCATATTAACACCAAAAATAAAAGCCCAAGAGAAAAAGGCCAGCTTTTATTCAGAGTTCCCAACCCCCACTCCTTTTGAGGAGTAACAGCTAAACAAAGACCCTGACTGGATACATCATTTTTCTCTTCTCCAACCCTCTGTCCCACCCTTTTATATTTCTTTAAAATAGGGTTAGATCAAGATGGATGAGTCCCCAAGCCCATGGAGAAGCAGCCGCTGCTGCCCCTGCGTCCTCCGCCCTCTAATCTCTGGCATCGAATTACTGGAAAGCTCCAGGAGGAGGAGGCTAACTGGGAGGAATTATTAAATTTATTATTAATGAGTTATTGGCAGTAGAGTAGGCCACCAAGCCAGGTGCAAAGCTGGAGGCAGGAATTTCCCTGGGGTACTGAGCCCAGGATAAGAACTGAAGTGTCTCCCATACATGGAAAGTCAGCCAAGCCTCCTGGGATTCAAATTTCCTCCTGGGAAAGGGAGAAAGAGAGCTGAATCAAGAAAAAGAGATTAGTCAACCAGTTCTCCCCCTCTTAGGTGCCCCAGGATTGGGATGGAATGGAGCACTCTCCATCTCATGATGAACTCAAAGTTTATTGAAAACTGCAAGGGAATAAAGCCGACAGCACCTCCCAAACTCCAAAAGCACATCTGTACCATAGACTTGATTTCTTTCTTTTTTTTTTTCTTCCTCCACTACATTCCTCCCTCCCATCCCAATCAGTCAATAAATTAGCATTTATTAAGCCCCTGACTATAGGCAAGGCTACTAACTCTAGGGAGACAAGAGCAAAATACCCCTGTTCTCCAGCTAGCATAAAACCAAACGAGGGAGAAACGTGCATGGATGGGGATGTATATAAGTTAAGTGACAGATATTTTGGACCAGAAAGCACTAGCAGCCCGTGGGGCACGGGGGCTGACCAAGAAAAGGCCTCTAGCTTTGGGGGCCTTTATTTTGAATCCTGAAAGAAACCAGTGATTCCAACACCTCCATCCTTTTCCTTTTAAAGAATCTGTTGCCAGGAATGAGTGAGTGAAGTGCTTAAGGTAAACTGAGCACTGTGGTAAACACTGAGGGAGGTACACACTTTCCTTAAGGAAAGAGCAGGGGGCTGATAATATTGATGATCAGAAGACCACGACTCTAATCTTGGTTAAACACTCCGTGTTCTATGTGTCCTTGAGTAAATCTTCCACCCACCCCCAGGTCTCAGTGACCCCATCTCTAAAACGACAGTAATAATACTCTCCGTATTTGCTTTTGGAGATTTTTGGGGGATCAGCTGAATGAAAAACAGATAGGAAAACACTTCCTATCTAGAACAAACACATAAAACAGGATGTCAGAGGAGGGACTCAGACATCACCAGTGCGCCAGAGGCAGAAGCAGAGTTCTGATTCTCTGCCTTGGCATTAAGTGGGCAATAGCATGCTGAGCTGAGTCAGGAACGCCGAGATCCCAGTCCTGCCTCAATTGCATGGAGCTGTGTGACCTGGACAAGTCAGTTAACCTCAATGTCTTCAACTATCAAATGAGGATCTCATAGCACCCACCTTCTAGAGCTTGTGTGAGGATCATGCAAGATTATGTTTGTAAAGTGTTTAGTACAGTGCCCTGGCACACAGTAGGCACTTAATAAGTTCTTGTTTTCTTCCTCCTTTCTTTTCCTTCCTCCCTCCCTTTCTTCCTTAATTCCTTTCCTCCCTTCCATCCTTCCTCCCTTCCTTCCTTCCTTTCTTCCTTCCTTCCTCCCTCCCTCTCTTCCTCCCTTCCTCTCTCCCTCCCTTCATTCCTCCTTCCCTTTTTCTTTCCTTTCTTCCTTCTTTCCTTCCTTCCTTCCTTCCTTCCTTCCTTCCTTCCTTCCCTCCCTTCCTTTCTTTCTTTTTTCTCTTCTTTCTTTTCATCTTCCCTCCCTCCCTTCCATCCTCCTTCCCTTTCTCTTCTTTCCCATTCCTCCATCCTTCTTTTTCTTCCTCCCTTCTTCATTCCTTCCTTCTCTCCCTCTTTTCTTTCTTTATTCCTTCCTTCTTTGTTTTCTTCCTTCCATCCCTTCCTTTCTCCCCCTTCCTCCTTCCTTTCTTTCTTCCTTCTCCCTTCCTCCTTTCTTTCCTTCCTTCTCTTTCCTCCCTCCTTCTCTCCCTTCCTCCCTCCCTCCTGCCCTTCCTTTCTTCCTCTCTCTCTTCTTCCCTCCCTTCCTATCTCTTTCTTCTTTCCTCTTTCTTTCTTTTCTCTCTCTGTTCCTAGAATTAGAAGAGTTACATTCAATTCCCAATTCTGCTCCTTATTATCCTTGTGACTTTAGAACAATCATTTAACTCAGTTTCCTCCTCTATAAAATAAGGAGATTGGACCAGATGATCCTGAAAATTCTGTCCAGCTCTCACTCTTGTGACCAGAGCCCAGCATAATGCCTTCAACATAGTAGATGTTTAATAAATGTTCAACTTAATTAAATTCTGTAGTGATGCTTTTTACAACACTTAATAATAAGTTAAATAAATTTAACCAATATTTATTTGTAGCAAAACTCACCTCATTGGTCATTCCCCTCCCATTGCTTCCAGATTGGTAGTTCAGTTTTATATAGGTGCAAATTTCACTTAGAATAAAGAGAATGCATGTCATAGCAGCTAGAAGGCTCAAATCTCAATTCAAATACTCAGTAGCTATATGAACCAGAAGCAAGTCACTTGACTTATGACTTCTCTCAATTTTTCCATTTATGAAATGGGAATGCTGATGAGAATAATACTTGTAGTATTCCTGTAGTAGTAACATACCTGTAGTATATATCTGTAGAAGAATACCAGTAATACTTATATTCAACAATATATGTGAAGTACTCTGTGAACTTTAAAGTAATAAGCTAATATGTACATGTCAGTTATTTCTACAAGATACAGCTTGGAAGATAAGGTTAACATTCCCCAAACTGTGAGGGACTTCTATGATACCATATAGAGTATAGTTTGTGAATTATAAATGCTGAAAAGGGGAACGGGAGGGAAATTTGAGTGGGCCAGAATGAGGAGCAAGGAAAGGCTTTGTACCTTGGACCTGTGAATTGGAGAAAGGGCAATCAATGAGAAAGTTATTGTAATAGTGTGTGGACCTAAATTGGGATGATAGTCATATGACTGAGAGGAGAGACTCTACCAGAAGAGTCTCATAAACAATGTATACAGTGATTATGACATTTTAGAAAAAAACAACTTTGCAAGATCGACACAGTGACAAACCATTAGTCCAAAAGAATGAAAATGAAAAACGAAAAATGAAAGATGAACTTAAGAGCTGAGACACCTTTCCAGGCATATCTAATAGAAAAATTTGTTTCACTGGACTATGCAGATTTGTACTGAAGGGTTTCCTTTTCTTTTTAATTTGCTCACTGGGCAACTTTGTTAGATTTAGGGAGTTTAGAGCACTAAGAATCTGGAAGGCCTGAGTTTAAATCCAGCTCCACACATTTATTAGCTGATGGGTCTGGGCAAGTCACTTAATTACTCTATGACTCAGTTTCCTCTTCTGTAAAATGAGGATAATAATACCTTCAACCTTTCAAAGTTGTTGTGAGGATACAATTAAATAATATTTGTGAAACACTTTGCAAACTTTAAATTGCTATGTAAATGTGAAGCATTGTTATTATTAGTGAGAAAAGAAGATTAATTTTGAAGAATTATTACTTCAATGAGATGATTCAAGACAAATCTAATAGACTTGGGATGGAAAGTATCAACTACATCTAGAGAGAGAACTATTGAAGCATAGTGATTTCACCTTTTTTGTTGTTGTTTGTTATCATCTGTTTCTTTCTTATGGTTTTTTCCCTTTTGATCTGATTTTTCATTTTTTATTATTATATCATTTTACTCACAAAACATAATAATTTTTTCAACATTGACCCTTGCAAAACCTTCTGTTCTGAATTTTCCCCTCCTTCTCCCTACCCTCTTCCCTAGACTACTAGATGTAGTCCAATACATGTTAAGTATGTTAAATCCAATATATGTATACATATTTATACAGTTATCTTGCTGCATAAGAAAAATAGGATCAAGAAGGGGAAAAAATCTGAGAAAGAAAACAAAATGCAAGCAAACAACAACAGAAAGAGTGGAAATGCTATGTTGTGTTCCACACTCAGTTTCCAAAGTCCTCTCTCTGGGTGTAGATGACTCTCTTCATTACTAGACAATTGGAACTGGTTTGAATCATCTCATTGTGGAAGAGAACCATGTCCATCAGAATTGATCATTGTATAATCTTGTTGCCATGTATAATGTTTGATCTGATTTTTCTTGCACAACAAGACAAATATAGAAATATGTTTAAAAGAATTGCACATATTTAACCTATATCTGATTGCTTGCTGTCTTGGGGAAGGGGGAGATAAGGAAGGAAGGGAGAGAAATTTGGAACACAAAGCTTTACAAAAATGAATATTGAAAACTATCTTTACACATATTTGAAAAAATAAAAATTTGTTAACCGAAAAATGAAAGTAATAATTAAAAATAAAATCATCCTCATCACCATCATCATTGTCATCATGCCATAGCATCTTCTGAAGCCCTGATCGATGAGAACTAAATAGCTTTTATAATTAACGAATGGCAGGGGGTGGAGCTGAGGCAGGATAACTGATCACATCTGGGGCATGAGGAAGAATGAACGGTTGAAGTTAATACAGAGGTTGCAGACCTGGGTGACAGGGAGAATGGCAGCAGCCTCGACGGAAAGAGGAAAGGAAAGAAGAAGAGGGGGAGAGGAAGCTCTTCATTCTAGAATCTATGTTTTAATTAAGACCTGGGTTTCAGAACAGAGATAAGCACTTAGCCATAATCAGCTACTGCCTCTCCCAGGAAGAGGGGTGGATATCATAGTTGTTCTCTGGGAGTGTTGATTCAAAAATATAAAGACTAGATCAATAAGGGAGTGATTCATCACTTTGCAAAAATAAATTACCACAAGGTCCTTTTTAAGAACACAGAGTTGTTGTTCAGTGATGAGTGATGCTTCATGACCCCATCTGGGGTTTTCATGGCAAAGATGTCTGAGTAGTTTGCCACTGACTTCTCCAGTTCATTTTACTGATGAGTAAACAGAGGCAAACAGATTTGACCAGAGTCCCACAGGTAGTGCATGGCTAAGGCCAGATTCAATCTCATAAAGAGTCTCCCTAATTCCAAGCCCAGTCCTCAATCCATTGCACCACCCAGCAGGCCCTGTACCCACTACCCGTGCTATAAAGTGCTTGCTGAATTGCATTTGTCATCTTCCGGTGCATTTAAAATTGGATTTGATTTCTATACATCAGGGTAAAGATATCAGTGAGAATGGAAGGGGAGACTTCCCTGTAACATGAAAGGCACTAGCCAAGCAAGAGTCATTGATCTAGAGGGGACTGATGATGGCCAGTTCCTAAAAAGCCTCTGCCCCCACTCCAGGTCCTGACATATGCTCCCTGCAGTAACAACCTCTCCAGGGCTTTTGGTTGCTTTCTCTTGGGAAAAAGATAATTAGCCCAAAAAGTAAAAAGAAAGGAAGCATGTTGTGTTAGCCTGGGGTAGAGAGGTCTGCTCTCTTGAGTGAATAAGTAATTGGGCAGCAAGTCATTCCCAGGGGCCTCAGCTTATCCTATCTCAGGTAATTACATAATTAGGGCATGTGGGATCCCCACAGGGGACCCCAGGAAGCAGGTGAGTGATGCTGAGCTGAACACAGGGCTGCCGGTGACTGCCAGTGGGTCTTGCTTGCTTTTCCCTAATGGTAACAGAATCATAAAATGTCACAGATAGAAGGGATTTAAGAGATAATCTGGTCTAACCCCCTTACTTTGCAGATAGCAAAACTAAGGCCCAGAAAGATTAAAGATCAGAAGGGATTTCAAAGACCATCCCTCACTTTACAGATAAGGAAACTGAGGCTGGGTAAGATTAAAATGCTCACCCAAGGTCACACGGGTATCGAGACATGTCCAAAGCCACCCAGCTGTGGGCTAGAAGTGGGCTTTCTAGTCCATCATCATGAATATGTGCCAAACTCTGGGAGCAGGCCCTCTCCGAGAGGCCCTGCCCCACTCCTTTGAAGATCCATTTAATTTGCAATTAAAGGGCTGATTAAAGGCCTCTTTCTGAAACATTCACCAGGGGGCCTGGAATGTAGACTTCTGACCCTAAGTGGAGAGCAGAGCAGGGAAGCTCAGAGCTGTGACATTTCATCTTAAAATCTCTCTTCTTTTTGGAGGAGGTGTTTGCAGTCCTTAAAAAGAAAATGAAAACAATTATCTGAGATGGCCAGCTGTCGTTCTGAGTCTCAGCAACAGCTGGTTACTCTGCCTCCCCAGTGCCTCTTCTCTGCTCACGCTGCCCAGCACAGACTCTGCCTGAATTATTGCAGTCTCCTTTCCCTCTCTCCCTGAGGGCTCACCTTTGTTTAATCCCCAAGGCTGCCAAAATATTCTTCCCAAATCTTACCCCGTCACACAACTTGCTCAGAAATCTTCAGCGTGTCCCCATGGCCTCTAGGAAAAAATTCGGACTCCTTAGTTTGACCCGAAAATCCTCCACAAATTGTCTATACAGACATTTCATGTTCCTCCCCATCACAAACCCTACGTCACAACCAAATTGACCAAATAACCCTAATAATTATAGGGTTCTGTCTCCCACCTGTAAGCTTTTGCCCAGACTGTGTTCCATACCTGAAACACTTTCCTTCTTCCCTTTACCTCTTAGAACCCTTATTCTTCAACGTTCCATTCAGGTCCCATTTTCTTGATTCTTTCTATTGTTATTGCTCTATTCCTCCTTTTCCTAGTCTTCACTGGGAATCAGTTGTAGATCCACGGGAGATGGCAAGCTCTTTGGGACAGGGACATTTATTTTCATTTTGTTTGCTTGTTTCTGCATCCTCAAATGTCTAGTTCAGGACCATGTATCTAGGGGACAGATACTAATATAGCATATATGTAAAATTTAGTGATATACAACACAATTACATATTGTAGAAATATGTGTGTATACATAGTACATAAGCTTATAGAGTTAATATGTTTATATCTAGTAATAGAAATGTCTACATGTTTGCATACATGGACTATCTAGCAGTATATAGCATAGGAATATGTGTATATATGTATATAGCATATGTTTATAGAGTTAATATGTGTATATTTATTTTTAGAAATGTCTATATGTTTGCATATATATGTGGAATATCTAGCAGGCAAGGGCAAACATATATATTACATAACACAAATATATGGCATAGAAATATGTGTATGTCATATATGTATGTGTTTATATAGGGTTAATATGTATATATTTATTTAAATATGTGTATATGTGTGCATATATGCATACTTATGTATATATGTGAAATATCTAGCAGGTAGGAACTAATATATAATATACTATATAAAATATAATAAATATATCCTATCATATCTGTAATTATAGAAAATATAATATATATTACATATATTATATATCATACCTGCCTGCTAGATATTCTATAAGTACATATGTATGTATATGTAACTATATATATAAAACTATATATATACACACACACATATGTTTTTGTTTAATTGAATTGTGACTATTGCTTTTTAAATTAAAGTGCTGTTTTTATATCATCTATATTTCCCTGTGCCCATCTCCTCCTTCTCCCAGAGAGCTATCCTTTATCCTTTAACGTAAAGGTTTTTAAAAGGAGGATGAAAAAAAAAGTCTGTCAATACAAGAAAAAATATGACAAGATATGCAATGTTCCACATCCATGGACCGGCTGTCTCTGCAAAGGAGTGGGGGGAGGTGCCTTTTCATACTGGTTTTTAGGAGCCAAAAATCTTTCTAATTTTTCAACATTCATTTTTAGATGTTGTACAATGATAGTTCTTCCATTTATTTACATTGTAGTGATCATGTTTGTCATTTTCTTGTCTCTCCTTTATTTTGCATCAGTTCACATAAGTTTTTACATATGTCTTATATTCACCATATTCATAATTTTTTTCAGCACAACAATATTATAATACATTCATGCACAATAATTTTTTTTTAGCTATTCCTTAATTGGTAGGCATTTATTTTGTTTCCAGTTATTTGACACCAGCAAAAGTTCGAGTAGAAATATTTTGGTGAATATGAAGCCTTTCTTTTTTTTTTTTTATGAATGAACTATTTGGGGCATATGTCTGGTAGCAGGATCTCTGGGTCAAAGTGTGTAGACAATTTAGTCATTTTATTTGTATATTTCTAAAATGAATTCCTGAATAGTTGTACTAATTTGTAGTTCCATCAACAATGCCTTAGTGTGCTTATACTTCTGCAATCCCTCCAACAACAACTTTTCTTATCTTAACTGTGTGAACCTAACACCCATGTTTGTTGCAAGGATCAAATGAGATAATATTTGTAAAATATGTAGCACAGTGTTTGGCACATAGTAAGTACTATATACATATTAGCTATTATCATCATCATTATTATGTTTTCTCTTTTTAAATTTTATTTTAATAGTATATTATTTTTCCAATTGCTTTTAGAGATGGTTTTCAATTTTAATTTTTCCAAGATTTTGAGTTCCAAATTGTTTTCTCCCTCCCTCTCTTAAGTCCCCCCTCCCCATATTAGCAAGTAATCTGATACAGGTTATACATATTATCATTACTATTGCCATTTTTGTTAATTTTCTAGATGTAAGGTAAAAACTTAGGATTGTTCTGTTTTATATTTCTCTTATGATTGTTAATAGTTTGCTAATCTTTTTAGAACTGTTCATATCCAGCAGCTATACCCAAAGAAAGAACACTGGGAAATGAATGTAAACTGTTTGCATTTTTTTTTCTTCCCGGGTTATTTTTACCTTCTGAATCCAATTCTCCCTGTGCAACAAGAGAACTGTTCGATTCTGCACACATATATTGTATCTAGGATATACTGTGACATATTTAACATGTATGGGACTGCTTGCCATCTGGGGGAGGGGGTGGAGGGAGGGAGGGGAAAAATTGGAACAGAAGTGAGTGCAAGGGATAATGTTGTAAAAAAATTACCCAGGCATGGGTTCTGTGGATAAAAAGTTATAATTATTAAAAATAAATAAATAGGGGAAGCAGAAAAACAAACAAACAAACAACAACAAAAAAGAACTGTTCATATCCTTTGGCTACTTGTCTATTAAGGCATGTCTTACAGTTTTTAAGTGTATATTGATAGATAGATAGATGTATATGTATATATACACTCATAATACATATACATACATGTATCTATATATACCAATATATTTGAGATAATTTTTTCCAATCAATAACTTCTTTTTTGTTCTAGTTGCATTAATTTTGTTTGTATAGAAAATGTTCAATTTAATTTAACCAAAATTTGTTATTCTGTCTTACATAATTACCTTTATTTCTTGTTTGATTAAGAATCCATCTCCTACCTATAGCTGAGAAAGGTATATTATCTGCTTCTCTGTATAATCTTTAATAATCAGGTTGCATATTCATTTTTAATTTATTGTGGAATATGTTGTAAGATATTGGTCTAATTTAATTTCTGCCACACTACTTTCTAGTTTTCCCAGAAGTTTTTATCAAATAGAAAGTTCTTCCCTAAATATTTTATATTTTGAGATTTATAAAAAGGTGGGTTACCAAGTTCTATTATTTCTGAACCTCCTTTATGTAGTTTGTTCCATTGTTCTACTTTCTATTTTTAACCAATACTAAGTGATTTTGTTAATGATAAATTATTAAAGCCATTTCACATTATCTGTGTTGCCAGTGGCCTAGCAAGCCTTAGCACTGGTAGTATAAACAGCCCCACTGCATAGGCTTGAGTATAATCTATAAATATATTCTATACTTTGAAAAGGAACACACACTGTTATTTTTAACACAAGGTTTCATTTAAGCAATGGACATGGATGGTCTTAGTATTTGGCATTTGATGAACATGACCATGCTCTTCTTATCATTTCCATTTGCAGTCTCTTCTATCAAAATCCTCTCTTGTTTTAAAGAGGTACAGGCATAAAAATCAATCTTGTTAATAATTATAAATGTTTATTGATCAGCTGATTATTGCTCATTTCATATCATTTCATTGAACTGTTTTTAGCAGTGCAAAGCAAATACAAGATGCGATTGAGTCCATAAAACAATGCTCATATCCCAGCTTCTCTGTCAGTAACAAAAGGATTTTGTGATTCTCCACTTAAAGTCCCAGGAAATACATGTATCCTTGAATTATCTCCTCCTTTAAACAAGCTTGTTAACAAGTTCCAAAACACTGGTAGGACAAACCATTGTTTCTACCTTCACCAGATGCAGCAGAGAAGTAAGAAAGTGGAGTCAGATCTCTTTGTTCTTTTCCTGGCACAAGCTAGAACTTACTGTGGGCAAGGATGCAAGCAGCTTTTCCAAGATTGCTTGGAGCAAAAATCCAAAATGTAGCCAAGTGACCGCCAGCACTAGTGTTTAAATTGGAAAGGCAGAGTTTTAAATAATTTGTCAGTGTTTTGTTAGAGGAATCTTTATTGTTAGCTTTATGCAATCAGTAACCAGACCCAACAACGAGAATGGTTAACATTCCTTAAACCCAGATTTTCAATGCTTTTTGTCTTTAATCTGAGAATTCCCTTGCCTCCCAATCCCCTATTTTTAAATAGGCTCACACATTTTTGCAGGGGCTTGCTTCAAAATCCATTTAATTCATTCAGCAAATTTGTACTAAGTGCCTAATGTGTGTATACACTAGGGGCCAGACAATTTATATGTCATCAACCTAACTTCATGGAGCTTATGGTAGAACTATAATTAGTCAGGGTGAAAGCAGCTTTTCCCTGGGGGCCTGACATTCAGGGTACACTTTTTCCCATAGTCTTCACATTCTAACTCACGATCCATGACCACTCTTGGGGGGCTACTCCTGAGGTTCTGTCATCATACTACCCATTTTCTGGGGCCCACCTTCTTCCTTAACTTCCATAGGAAAAAGAATCAGAATCCTTTAGACATAAGACACCCCAAATCCAAGATTTCTATCCCATCTTTCAATTGAATTTGCCCCAAGTTTAAGAATTCTTAATTCTTACCTTGGCTTTCCATCTAAAAACAATGGAAGAAAGTCACTAAAAGATAGATTCTTAATTGAATATTTAAAATTTTCTTATCTGTAAAGCTGCCCAAAAGAGGCACTGACCTCCTCAGGAACGTAATGGTATTCTTATCACTGGAGGTATTCTAAAGTGATTACTTTTAGGGGGACCTCCTATGGGAGGTTATTATTTAGGTACAAGTTGGATCAGATATCCTCTGAGATCCCTCCTATGATCCTGAGATTCTCCTCTTTATTCCCCATTAAATGGATGAGTTGCTGTTGTTGTTTTTTGATTGGATGTTTGTTTTTGGTTTTGTTATTATTGTCATTATCAGTTATCATTGCCATCATCATCACCATTACAATTTCCTATAAGGGTGATCCTTATTGTTCCTGATTGGATTTTTTACTCACATAAGCTCCTAAGCATCATTCTTCCTTCCCCCAAAGTCCCAAATTTTTATCCTTTGATAAAAGAAATCTCATCAAAGTAGCAAAAATGGCATAACTTCTGTGCCTTCTAAAACTTGTACAACTCTTCTCTACATGAGCTCTCTTTTCAGGCTCTTAACTTTACAAGTGTACCAGTAGAGACTTTAGGGTATTTTCTTTAACCTTTCTCTCTACATAAACCACTTCCTTTTTGGGCCACATTTCTTGGTGAAAATATCCCTTAACCAACTTCTTTTGTACACATCTACATTGGGAATTTGTTTTAACCTATTTATCACATCCATGCATCTTTCCATCACCTTCTTCTTTCTCATGGAATGATGGAATTACATAATTCACAACTTTATAGCATCATTGGAAGAATGCTGATGTTAACAGAGAAGGAATTTTATTGGGCTAAAATTTTTAATATATGAATGTGGGATATTTTGTCAGGAGAGGGGAGTGTTTTACTCTATTAAACCAAAAGTTTTTTTAAGTCAATAATAAGGACAGTGGAGTATTATATACTCTGCACTGAAAAAGTTAAATTGATTCTGTATCATTTTTATTGATCCTATTTAAAATTAATTAATTTTATTCTGTAACTAACTAAGTCATTGTTCTTTGTCTCTGAACTTAGTTCAGAAACTCAGCCGGCCTATTATGAATTAAGATTAATGGTCCAACTCTCTTCTGTTGTTCTTGAGGTATGTGGGTGATATTAGGAAGTCTGATTCCATATCTATATGCCATCAAAGCTATCCTTGAATATCTGCTTTGTTACCCAAAGAAGTTTGATTCACTATTTCTAATCCTGCAGGTCGACTCAAACAATGAACATGTGTTAGTCATAGGAGGTAAGGAGATTATTGTTAGTCCCTCATTCCCAACTTTCAACCAATCATATTGTTCCCCCATGCCTCGACTCTGTAACCAATCATATTGATTGATTTCACCATTACTAATATCAAGTTTTTGTAATTAATCATCATTTGTTTCCCACCTATTCTTTGTTCTATATTGCCCCAGACTATAAAAGAGAGCTGCCCTTCTTTTCAGGGTCTATAGCTTAACTGAGGCAGTCACTGACTTACTTTAAGCCCTATTAATCAACTATTATATTTCTTAGAAAAAAAAAGTGCTTCAATCTATTTTTGGGGAATTTCACTTATGACAGCACCTTTGAGAATCAATTGTCTGATGACAAAGACATGTACTGCTGTGGCTTATCATTTGTGAAATCCTGACACTTCTCTCCTCATGTCTTCATCAAGGATGCCTTCAATCGACATGTAGATTATACTGATAAAAATTTTGTAGAATGAAGAAAATAGGTCTATAAATCAATGGGTATCAATCTTTTCTTCATTATCTCTTTTAATCATTCCCCTTCATGTATTCTTCCCTTCTTTTCAGTATCCTGAGAAATGAAAACTTGGTTCCTTCAAGATTGTGTCACTCCCTAGCACAGTCCTCCACTGTAGATACCTGGTCTCATCATGTGCTTTTCCCCTTTTTTTTCTTTAAAGCCATCTCTGTCAAAAAACCAGGTGCTGTAGTCTTCTTATTAACTGTTCATTTTCAAAGAGGACCAGTGATGTCATGGGTGATGTCTTGACTTGCACATAACCTACATTAGGTTTGCTGAGTCCTTTTCAGGGTTGTTTGTTCACCTTTGAGGTCCAACTGTCACCCAATCTCACCTGTGGTTTTGAGAAGCCATAGTTTGCACAGCCGCCACATGGTAGTGTTGGAGTTTAAATGGAACCTCTGTGGTGACTATTAAAGGAAAGAGTTTGTTAGAGAAAGTTTATAGAAACAACCTCTTGCCATGTCTACAGAGGCACGGCCACTTGGAAGACCTTTTCCACATTTCTCCTGTTTGTTGTCTTTCTAGTTTTGTCTCCAAAGGTTCTGAAAGTGATCCGATTTACTTGAATCTCTTTGCCAAGATTTCTATAAATTTATTCTTTTCTTCTGTTTGCCCTCTCACCATAATTTTAGGATCATAGCTCGAGTCCTGAAAGGGGTCTTGGAGATCATCTAGTCCAGCCCATTCATTTTACAGAAAAGTAAATTGAGACCGTGAAGTTTAGCAACTTTCCCAAAATTAATCAGGTAGTCAGTATCAGAGGGGGAATTTGAACCCAGGACATTTGACTGTAACATTAATATTTTTCCTACTTTTCCTTTATCTTCCTTTATAATATCATGAAAATTATTTTACATTCTAAATTGGCATTGGATGTTTCTTGTTACATCACTTGATTTTACAAAGGCAGCAAATATTTGTTGATGGAGGTATTTTCTAGACTCTTTTAGTCTCATCCATGGTGAAAAGTAGCATAATGGATAGAGAGCTAAACTTGGAGTCAGAAAGACCTGAATTCAAATCCTCCTTCAGACACTTTACTAGCTATGTGACCCTAGGCAAGTCTTAACTTTAATTTAAGCTCTGTCTGTCTCAGTTTCTTCATCTGTTAAATGGGGCCAAAAATAGTACCTACTTCTTAGCATTTTGTGTGGACAAAATAAACTACTTTTAAAGGGCAATGAAAATTTTTAAGTGCTATCTAAATGGTAGTTATTTATTTATTGGTTAAACATTCTTGGGAAATGGTGATGGTCTATGTTGATGGCTATTCTTCTATCCATTTACAATTTTCAACATTAGTAGGCTGATTACATGTCTTAGATTGGGCTTACCTCAATCAGATGCTATATTATCTCATTTTTATTCTTTCAATTTGATGTTGATTTTTATTTTTTCTCTAATAAGTTGATGGCTTGAGTATACCCCTAAAACTGATTTTCATATCAATAACCAATCATTTCCTTTCACATAACACAGGAAATAGAGTAAATTTCATTTATAATGATGTTATTCTGTGCTTACAACATCTAAAATCTCCTGACTCTCTTCTTGAAGAAAATACTCAAGATATAGAGGCATGAGGTTTTTGTGGACTCTCCATTTGGCCTCTTTTGTGTTTTAAATACATAAATAGCATCTACCTCACAGAGCTGTGAGGATCAGTGAGATGATTTGCGTAAAGCACTTCTCAAGTCTTAAAATGTGATACCAATATCTGTTGTTATTGTTTCTTCAAGTTGGGTTGGTCTGTGCAAATGCTTATAGTGAGCATAGCAATAAAAGGTGAGCCAATGTCCTATGAAATGATGTTGTCTATAATCTTTGGTTGCATAATAAGCCAAGTCCACTGATTCCTTTGTTTGCCTCTTTAGGGAATATTTGTGAATCATCTTTCCATTTAGCTAAAATGTCATTTTGTCTTCTGACTTTATCACAATAAGTATTCCAATATCGTGTGGTTCCATCCCATCCAGAACACACTGATTCAGTGGTCATTGTACCAGTAGAGCACCAGTAGATAAGTTTAAATAATACATTATCTTAATTTAGCTAATTAACTTAGCATGCCCCCCTTTAATGCTATTCTACCATAGTTACGCCAGAAGTAGATGGGGGCTACACAAAACAGAGACTAATTTTAATTTTATATTTTTTATATATCAAGCTATTAAGCATTACATAGCTTGCCATGAAGAGATCAACATTCATTGTCCCCACTTTCTCACTTCCTACTCATTTCTCAATCATTTGTAATCTCAATTGATTCTCACTGCTAGACCTACAATCCTCTCTCCAAGGTTTCTTTTTATTTTTTAATTATTCTAATAATTCTAATTAATTTTCTAATTATTAATGCATTAGACTTCTCTCAGTCTTCATCCTTCTGAAACTCTTTGTAGTAATTTACATCATTGTACACTTGATGAATGGACTGCCCCTATCTGTCTGACAATTCCCCGGTTTATCATCCATGCCTTAATTCCTATGTGTGAATGTACCTCAGGGCTCTGTGCTGGGTCTACTTTTCTTCTCTTTCTTCATTATCTCATCAGCTTCCATAGGTTCAATTATCATCTCTCTGAAGGATGATCCTAGATCCATATCTAGCCCTCATTTCTCTTCTGAGCTCTAGTCTACCATTACAATTGTATTCTGGACATATGGAATATCTCTCATGAATGTCCCATAGACATCTTAAATTCAATATATACCAAATATTAATTCATGATTTTTCATTTTAAATCCATATCTTCTCCTATTTTCTTTATTTATCATCCAGTCACCCAGATTTGACATGACCAAAAAGAAGGCAGAGTAGTTGTTTTCTTCAAATTTCTCAAAAGCTAAGAAAAACTTGATTTCATGATGGAAAATCTCTCCAAAGAATTAGAAGCTCTAAAAGAAACGCAAGGGAAGATTCAGAACACAAAAAATGCCAAAGTGGAATAAAATTAACAGAAGAGAAGCAAAACACCATAATGTTAACACACACACACACACATGAACTGAATACAAGTCAGAGTGACTGACTTTGAAGACAGAATCAATTTCAGAATAACTAAAAAAAAAATCTGAATAGTATAAAGTCAAAAAAAAATTGACAAAATTATCCAGAGCTTTTAAATATAGACAACACATTGATTAAAAAAAAAAAGAAGAATCCACAGATTGCTGATCCCATGAGTTCTCAGAAAAAAAGAACTCCAAGATATGTAGTAGTTAAATTTCATAATTTAAGTAGCAGTCATCAAATTCTGAAACCATCTAGTAGAAAGACCAACAAAAAGGAAAGAAAAGTGATTTGAATAACAGTATTATTCTGCATCAATGATAAATCACAGAAGAGAATGGAAAAGTATATTTCAAAAAAGCAAAGGAACTCAAGTTGCAACCAATTATCCAGGTCCACAATTCACCCAGGTTTACAATTAAGGGCTTAACTCTTCACTTTCCCCCTCACTTCATACCCAATTAGTTGCCAAGTCTCATTAATTATACTTCTGTGACAACTTTTATATCTGTGCCCTATCTGTTTTATATCTGTGTGGTGGCTAACCTGGTGAAACTCAGGGACTCTCATAGCCTTTGAATGAGCAAAACTCTCTTTTCTCTACAATCCATCCTCCCTGCTACAGGCAAACTGAAATATCCTTAAAGTACAAGTCTGGCCTAGATCTCTCTTGCTTCTAGGATAAAATACAAATTCCTCTCTTTGGCATTTCAAGCCTTCACAATTTGGCTTCAGCCTATTTTTATAGACTGAGTCACACTACTCTCCCTCAGGCATGCTACATTCCAGCCAAACAGGCCTACTATTTCCTGTACACCACATTCCACCTACTATTATCTCTGTGACTTTGTTCAGTTGGACTCTCATACCTAGAACATTCTCCCTCCTCACCTCCACCTGGTCCCCTTAACTACTGTTTCTGAAACTGAACTGAAGTGAAAATGGATTTCTCTGTATTTCGCTAGACTGATCCTTAGCAAATAGACATAGACTGTTAGTAGGACTGCACAAGGTGTCTTTCCCACAAAATTAAACCTACCAGAGTTTCTTTCTTCTCTGAGAATTTAGGGTTACTTCTGTGCTGCAGTGATGCTTTAGACTTAGCGGAGGACTTGTGGGGGATAATGAAGTCTCATCTCCACAGAGAAACCACATACCCCACCTGCTCTTTCACGGTTTTACTTTTGAGTTGTCATCGCCAATCATACTCCATTAAAAGATTGACAATATATTTTCCTCCCGCTGATTTTCATCCCTTTCATTTAGCAAACATTGATTTTCTCTCCCTGCCAACAGACTAGAAATATAGTCTCACATGTCTCTTTGCAGCTAATGCTAAAGTCAGTTCACAGGACCATGAGCCAGATTTCTTGATTTCCTTATTACCCTTTCTACCATTTGACTTGGTACTCTGGATAATCATTTATCCCTGTCCTCCGAGACACCCCACTTTAAAAACAAGGAGAAATACGTTTCTTTTACTCAGGGGCGTTGGGAGACTGAATTATCTAGATTCAGAAAGTCTTTCAATATACTTGAGTAAAAGCTTCTGTAGAAAAATAAACTTAAATGTTGTACCCACAAAGTCAAATGGCAATTATCCCATTAATTTAGTTAGTGTAACCACTCCTTTTCTCCCTCTCCCACAAATTATAATAATAATAGTTAGTATTTATATAATTCTTAAGGGTTTTACAAAGCACTTTACAAATATTATCTCCTTTTTATCCTCACAAGAGCCCAGTGACATAGGTATTATTATTATCCCCATTTTACAGCTGAAACAAAGGAAGACAGAAATTAAGTGAGTTGTCTAGCAGTCACACAGGTAAGCCAAGCACTCTCCTCACCATATCACCTATCTGCACAATTTCAGGGAACTGTTTAAACATTTAAACTGTTAGTAAATATTGAAGATGTTTGGTGTTCCCCCACATATACCTCACCCTTCCTCACCACCACCACCCACTCCCAGGAAAAATATATCTTTTTCTGTCCCAATCTTAGATGAAGGATGTTATCTTTCGCTCTTTGGTCAATAGGGTAAATAAAGTCTTCTTTTGTAGGCAATTCCAAAAATACTAAGATGTTCTTGTGTTTTCGATGGTTTTCAGTTTTTCTGAAAGTAGGTGAGAGGAAAATGTGAGAGCTCCTTCTTGCCTAACAGACAGGAGCCATTTAGACTAATGCAAAATTTACCCATTAAGATTGGTCCTTTATGCAATGTTGGAAGGTGGGGAGAGGGGAACGATTGAGAAGAAATGTAGTCATTTGATTATCAAGGTAAATCCACAATCCAGACTTTCATTTTCCCTGAACTAAAGAAAACAGGTGGATTTTGTAAAATGGTATGCACTTAAAACTTTTTAAATGTCACGGAAAATCTGGAGTTCTGCAGCCTGCATTTCTGGAGGGGGCCAAAAGCAACACTGTATTAATGACTAAGCGGGGAGCTTTTCCTGATACTGGCCAGAACTGCTGCCACACACCCAGGGGGAGCTCAGAGAATAGTGAATGGAGCTCTGGAATCATATTCTATGTCTTTGCAAGGCTCCAGGGCTCTGAGGAAGAAAAGTAGCCACTGACCCTTATCCACTAATCAAGATTCTGTGAATTCCACCCACACCCAGGATCTCTGACAGGAGATTCTCACAGTCTTCTGGATTCTCAGGAGTCTCTGAATTTTCCATTCCATTTCCCCTGAAGCTAAAACCCTGCTGGAAACAGAGCTTAGGAGTAGGCAAAATATCAGTTTGCTATATAATGACCAGCTATGTGACATAGACAAGTCATTTAACCTTTAGGCACCTCAGCATGATCATCTGAAAAAAAAAAAAAATGGGGATTATACTGCTGGCATCCAGGTTACTCTACCATGCTCCGTTGAACCATCTTAGAAAAAGAGCATTTTGTAATCATATGGCCCCAGACACTGGTCCTCTGGCAACTGAGTCTGAGGCCTTAGATTCCAACCTGACCAATAGCCAAGTACTCCAGCAGGTAGAAAATGTCTTCCCCCACCACGGTGTAGCCTTGCTGTAATTATCCAGTCAGGTCTCTGGGGGCCCAATAGTCAGAGATTTCTTTATCAAAACAACAGGGCTCTGACTTATCTTTCCAGACTTATTTCATATTATTCCTCTTTATGAACTCTGTGTTCCAGACAAATGAGTCTAGAAGCTGTTCCCCAAACTCAACATTCCCTTTCTTGTCTCTATGCGTTTTCCATGAGTTATATCCGGTTGCCCACAAGTTTCCTTGTTCACCTGTCTTAGGATCTTTAGTTTCTTCCCGTCTCAGTTCAGGTATCTCCTCCTACAGGAAGCCCCGGCTGTTCTTCACAAGTGTCAGTGACCCCATCTGGGGGTTTGTTGATAAAGATACTGGAGTGGTTTGCTATTTCCTGCTCAAGCTCATTTTATAGTTGAGGAAACTGAGACAATCAGGGTTAAGTGACATGGCCAGGGACCCACAGCTAGAAAGTATCGGAATTCAGATTTGAATTCAGGTCTTCCTGGCTCCAGGTCCGACTCTCTGTCCAAAGCACCATCTAACTGCCCCCCTCCTCATACTGCCTCAAATCTACTTCTGTGATTACTATATTGTATTTCCCCAGAAAAATGCAAGTGCTCAGAGATCCGAGAGCCCAATTCTCCCCATGTCTCTGTATCTCCAGCATATCTGCTGGCTATCCTAAATAGGGGATGCACTTAATAATGTTTAGTGAATTTTGCTGAATGACACTTGAACCACGTCTAGCTCACACGGCTGCTGTCAGGAGAGCACTTTGTGAACCTTAAAGAGCTAGGTAAATGCAAGCTATTGTTATTGTGTAGGAGGTGCAATGAAGCATATTTTTAAAATGTTTTTCTAAGTGCACATGGTTTTAATGAGAGAAAAATTCTCTTTTCCATGGCAACCAGCTGAGAATCAGCCAGTCACCGGTGGGGCTAGAGAGTTTGGCCTTAGAGGCCAGAAGACCTGAGTTCAGATTCTACTTCTGATACGTAAGAGCTATTCTATCACAGGTGAGTCATTGAGCCCCTCGGGGGGGCCCCCCAGGAAACTCAGTGAAAGAAGTTTCTGGCCTGTGTCAGCAAAGGAATTTCCACCCTAGAAGCTTCCCACATTCCTAACGGATCCAACTCCACCCAAACAAAAATGGCGCCTACCTGATCACAGAGAAGGTCCAGGTGATCAGGGCACAAGATCAGGAGGGCTTCCTTCCTTCCTTCTTCCTGCAGGTTTTTATATTTGCCCAGCACTCACCCCTCAGAGGAGCTCTGGTCTGCCTAAGAAAAGGGCTGAAAAAGGGCAGCTGGGTGGTGCAGTGGGCAGAGTAGCAACCCTGAAGTCAGGAGGTCCTGAGTTCAAGTCTGACCCCAGACACTTAACACTTCTGGACCAGTCATAGAAACTCTCCAATCAGTACTTACAATGAGATCTTAAGTAGCTGTTTAATCTACGATTAACAAGGGGGAAGGGACTCCTTCTGACTTAGCTTTTCCTCAGGAACCCCAAACTTCTAATTCCTAAATACCAATCTCTTTAATTACAGAAGGTGGTAAAGAGGAAAGTTCCTTGAAATCAGTGAACCTGGACTTGGGCCTCTTCCTCATGTCCAGTTCTGACATTTTATAAACCAAATGCCCATCCACACACCAGACCAGGGCAAAGCGAACGGTGAAGCTGCAGTAAGAGTAGGACCATGATCTGGTGTCCACCTGCTCTCCCCAATGTCTCAGGCTTTTGGCGGCCACGTCCCACCCAGGCCTGTCATCCAGGGCAGTGCCACAAGGTGCTGGCATCCAACCTGCTCTGGCTCCTGGATAACCTACCTCACTCTGTGGAGTTAATATCCCAGCCCATAAAGGCTCTGGAGACACGGCAGCACCTGAACAGAACTGGAACTCTGCTCCTGGAAGTCCAGGGCTGAGGAGGCTCCCCTTTCTTATGTGCCCATGTAGGCAATCTGCCGTGCGGCTTGTGCTCCTTGTCACGTTCATGGCCAGGGGATATCGGGGCAATGTTCAGTGAGAATTCTGGCTCAGTCTGCCCTGTGCATCCAGAGAAAGTGTGCAGCTTCTCCTCCCCCAGCCCTTAACCCGCATTACAGACCTTCCAGAAGGAGAAAACTTTATGCACTGTAGCATACCAGTCGCCCTTCAGGATGCTCCCGGCCCAGTCTGTGCGAGGAATGCAGCTGGAGGGAAGAACATTATTATGCGCTTTGTCATCCGAGTCAGAGTCAGGGAACTTTAGACTAGTGATCCCTCACATTTGTGTGCTCCTGATCACCGTATATGGCTGGTAGGACAGGGACAAAGCGTCACAAATTACAGATGAGGAAACTGAGGCTCAGAGAGACCACGACCTGGATCACTGAACTCTGAGTCAAATGTTTTCCTGCCTAATGCAGGAAGGTTAACAACTGGATACTTGAGCAGGGTGCAATAACAATAATAATAATTATTAATAATAATCTAGCACTTATAGGGCACTCTAAGATTGGTAGAGCACTTTAGGATGATACAGAATAGAGATTTAAACTGGTTGTCAGAGGTAAAATGACCTGCCTATAGCTCATATAACTATTTAAGTGTCTACAGCAAGATATATCAGATCTTTTTGCCATTGATAACACATTTAACCATAACTTTATTTCTAAGCCATGGTTTTTCTTTTAGTTAAAGTTGGGCAGGAAAGTAGCCTTCTATTCTACCTCTGGTCTCTATTATAAGCACCTTTAGAAACCCCAAACTAGTCTAAAGACAATCAAATCCTAACTCCTCAGCATTTTCTTGTTGTCTTGGGCCTTTTCAAAAGAATAATGGATTCAAGTCACAATTATTTGTCCACCTCTGCCTGGGAAAGTTTTTAATCGCAATTTTATAGCCAGAGGTCATACTGGTACTTGGAAGGGGCAGGCTTGGGCCCACGAATACCTTTCATCATTTTCATTCAGGGCGCAGGTAGGTCTCCAGGAGACCAGGGAGGACATAGGTCCATTATTAGGTGCATTATGGAAGGTTTATGCCTTCTGAAAAATCCTAGCCAGGATTCTAGTTTAAGCTAAAGCACCATTTTCCTTCAGATCCTGTTCTTCCTTTCCACTATCCTAATCCTACTCATCCTTTCAAATTTACACAAATTCCACTTTCTCTAGGAACCTTCCCCAACAATGTCATTTTGTAAGGAGAATAGCTTTCATTTACAGAAAATCACAAACTAAAAAAAAAAACAACTATATCTTTTATTTTTATGTTATCTAAGTTTTCCCCTGTATCTTTTCCTTGTTCCCTCCTAGACATCTACCCTCTATAATACATAATTTAATAAGAAAAAAAGAAAAGAGGAAAAATTGTTAGTAAAACTGATAACACATGGAAAAAATCTGACATTATATCTAATGTTCCACACCTGTGGACCCTCACGACTGAAAAAGAAAAGGAGAAAGAATCTTCTCATAGCTTTTCTTTGGGCCCAAGTTTATTCTTTATAATATCACAAAATTCACTTTTGATTATTTTATAGATATTCTTTCCATTGACATTGTTATAGTTGTCATATATAATGTTTTCATGACTCTGCTTACTTTGTATCAGTTTATTCAAATCTTTGATTTTTTTCCTGCTTTCATCACATTCATTGTTTTTTACAACACAGAATAATTCCTTAACATTCATGTACCAGAATTTAATAATCCATTTTCCAAAAGATAGGCATTTGCTTTGTTTCTAGTTCTTTGCTACAACAAAAATTACTGCTGGAAATATTTTGGTATGGGAGGGGCTTTTCTTTTTGTCATTAACTTCCTTGTGATATATATCTAACAATAGAATATTTAGATGTTTTGGTGATTTTTATAATTCTAATTGGTTTCCAAAACAATTGTACCAATTCACAGTTTTACCAACAATACCACATTTAACCATAACTTTATTTCTAAGCCATGGTTTTTCTTTTAGTTAAGTCTGAATGTATTGTACCAACAATACATTCTGTGCCTGTCTTTTTACCTCTCCAACACTGACTATTGAAAGACAAGAATCTTTTATCATCTTTGTCAATTTGCTGGATTGGAAGTAAAACCTAATTGCTGTTTCGATTGTATTTCTTTATTATTAGTGATTTAGAGCATCTTTCCATATCACTATAATAGTTTGCAAGGCTTCAAGTGAGAACTGTTTCTTTATATCCTTTGTTCATTTACTTCATTATTAGTATATATTGGATATGAAATAATTCTCAAAGATATTTCATATGAAGTTTTCCCAGTCAACTCTTTCCTTTCTTTTTCTAGATGCATTAATTTTATTTGTACAAAAGTATTTCTATTTCTAAATTCTAATTCTATTCAACAAAAATTATCTATTTTATTTTTTATAATTGCCTCTATTGTTGTTTGATTAAACATTCCTCTTTTTCTCATAAACTGTTAACAACATATGATCTGCTGCTCTTCTATTTTTTTTTTTTTTTGGTAGTATAATCATAGACTTTCAGAGCTAAAAGGGACTCTAGAGACTATGAAACACAAGAAACTGATGTCCAGCAAGGGAAAATTTACTTGCCTACAATTGTACAGCAAGTATATGGTAGGGTGCTAGACTCAAACCTAAGTTTCTAGTTTCTTTTCAGTTTAGCATATTTTCCAATTCACTTATAGTTTACAAAAGATTTCCCATAGAACAACCATATGAGACAAATAGTACAATGACTGTTGTCCCCATTTTACAGATGAGGAAACTGAGGTTCAGCTAAGTGAAAAGATTTGTCGAGGGTCACATGGTTACTAAATCAAAGCCCAAATTTTAATCTTAGGTCAACTGGTCCCAAGTCCTTGTCCCATTTTTCCCACTATGCAATGTTAGTCTCTGATTTTTTATACTTCTGTATTGTTCCTCCATTCCTCTATTGCATTTATCCTTCACCTCTGCTTCTTAGAATCCCTGATTTCTGCCAGAAGATAACTTTCTTGATCCCCATGGCTATTAGAATTCTCTGCCTCTTGAAATTATTTTGTGTATCTTGCATATTTATTTACTTGTGTATTTACTTACTTGTATATATGCATTTTATTCCTCTGGTAGACTGTAAGCTCCCTGAGGACAAGGACTTTACATTTCCTTTTTGGTAATAGGTACTTAATATATGTTCCTTAAATTAAATCCCCATTCAGTACTTAATCATTTATGTCCCGGTATTCTTGATATATTACTTTTTAAGTTGTTTATTTTCATTTAACTTTTCTTAGGTTCCTTCTTCTGTCACTTATTAGACTGTAAAAGCTCTGAGGGCCAAACCTCAGTCATTAATCTCTGTGTTCTCCCATGACATCTGACATGATGTTTGGCACATAGTAGGAGATCAGGAAATATTGGTTAATTTGATTTAAAATCTGTTTTGAAACTGCAAGTTCTTGTGTTCCTTTTTTTTTTTTTTTTTAGAAATAAAGTATTTGCCAAGAATAGGATCCTAAAGCCAGGGCTAGGATACTCTCAGGAAGTGGATGCTCTCTTAGGAGCTCCTGCTCACTGAGAAATGTTCTTGCGGGTCAGCTGCTCTGTTTTCTCCCTCTCTGTAGAAGGAAAACCTAAACTTCCCCAGCAATGCCAGCTGTATGTGTTGACAGATTCAGTGGCTGCTGGGTGGTGTGGTTTGGAAGCTGCCCGGAAGTCCCCTTGACCCACAGCCAACATTGTGGGTTCAGTACCCCTGTGACTCAGTTTGCTTCATTTAGTTCAGTTCTGTGGTTGCAGGCTGTGCTTCTAATATTGGCTACCTGCCTTGTAAACATCATTCCCCATTTTGTCCCGAATAACTGGATAATAGAAGCTATAAAGACAGGTTCTTTCAGTTTCAGTGTGTTCAGAAAAGGCCCATCCCTTCCCATGGTTGGATGGGAATAAATCATAGCCATGTGACACAGAGATTAGGATGCTAGAATGAAGTCAGAAAGAACTGGGTTTAAGGGTTACTAATTTCCTAAGATTGTTGTGATGATCAGTGAGATAATAATTGTAAAACACTCAGCACAATGCACACAGTAAGTGCTATGTAAAGGCTAGTTATTGTTATTATTATTGACAGCAGTCTTAAAAATACAGCCAAACTACATTTCTTTGAGCTATTGTTGGTGAAGAGCTGTCTCAGAAAAAGATGAATTATAGGAGAGTTTTAAGTAATATTAAAACAAATTTGAAGTTTTTTAGTTATTTTGTAGAACTATATTAAAGTACATGGGGTAACTGAACTCGCGCTAACCATGAGTTAGGATTTTATCTCTGGCTCTGAGTTCTATGCAAATCTCTTTGGACATCAGTTTACCCTGCCATAAAAATAAGGGATTGGTTTAGACTTTGAGGTCCCTGATAGATCTGAAATTCTGGGTTCTAAGCTCTCTTTTGTTACATCATTCTATGATTCTGTAATCTATGAACCTACAAATAAATAGTGTAAATAAGATTGCAGAGGGCATGTTTAACCTCCTTGAAAAAACATTATCTTTCCTCCTTTGTGTTATAGTAAACTTGGTCCTGCCCTGGTTAAATGATCACAAATTCCAAATTAGTCATTAATGGGACTTTGCTATAAAATGAAAACTAATTAGGGGCAGCTAGAGCATGGGGGTGGTCCAAGGAGAAAGGGAGGCCAAATAGAAGCTGGGAAGAGAAAATGCTAATTCCTCTTCTGAGTAGCCAAATAATGAAGCCAAATGGGCAAATCTATGGAGTGACAGGGCCAAGGAGAAATCTCTTTAGTTCTTTTCTAAGTTCCCTTCAGTGTGTTTGCGGACATTGGCCCCCAAACAAAGCCAGACCCCAAAGCTTCACAGAGAGGCCAGAATAATGAAGAGATAGCACATTAGGAGGAGGGAGGGCCCTGACAACCATCCAAGCAGCTGGATAGGAAACAGGGAGAAGGAAATGAAACCAGTGCCGCTTCAAGGTAGCCATCCTTTGCAGAGTGGGATGGGGTGGGGTGGAGAAGGTAAGGAGGAACAGAGGGAAGAAAGAAGGAAGAGAAAAAGCCATAAGCCACTAAACTTCAATGTTATTTTCTCCCCACCCCACTCCTACCTCTGACCCTTTTGCCTCAAGGGATCTAGGAAATTAAAAAATAAAATAAAATCCTTGAAAGCTGATGATTCAAATATGCTCCTAAGTTAGGGACTGCTCATAGGCTCAGATACTTCTTAGCTGTATGACCCTAGGCAAGTCATTTGACCCTGTTTGCCTCAGTTTCCTCATCTGTAAAATGAGCTGGAGAAGGCAATGGTAAATCTTGTCAGTATCTTTGCTGAGAAAACTCCAAATGGGTGTTACAGCAAGTCAGACATGACTGAAAACGATTGAATTCTGGAGTCAGATGATATCACAAGCATGTAAGGTTCTAATATCTTTACTACAGAAACTGAGATCCAGAGAGGAATTTGTTCTAAATCATGCAGGAAGCAAGTGGTAGGGCTGGGCTTTGAACCCAGGTCTTTGACTCCAAATGCAAGGCTTTTCCTTCCATAGAAGCCTTCCTCCCTGATTTCTCACAATAGCTCATACTTCCAAGCTCAGATCTTGGAGCATGTGATATAAAAGTCTGGCTGTTTCATTGGGATCTGCTCTCTTTTGCTAGATCCCCAGCCCCCTCTGAGTAGGACTTTATCTGAATTCCCCTTAGCACCTAGCATGGGGCTGGATAGATAATGAGGGAATCAATAAATACAAAGTATGGCTTTAAATGAATGAGATTCCCTCTTTTAAAAAAATCAACCACACCTCTCAGATTCACTAAGATGACAGGAAAAGAAAATGATGGGTGTTGGAAGGGATGTGGAAAAACTGGGACCCAGATACATTGTTGGTGAAGTTGTGAACTCATCCAACCATGCTGGAGAGCAATTTGGAGCTATGCCCAAAGAACTATAAAATTGTGTAGCCCCTTTGATGCAACAGTGTCTCTACTGGGCTTGCATCCCAAAGAGATCATAAAAAAGTGAAAAGAATACACATGTGCAAAAATGTTTGTAGTAGCCATTTTTGTAGTAGCAAGGAACTGGAAATTGGGTAGATGTTCATCAGCTGGAGAATGACTGAATAAGTTATGGTATATGAATGCTATGGAATATTATTGTTCTATAAGAAATGACCAGCAGGATGATTTCAGAGAGGCCTGGAGAGACTTACATGAACTGATGCTAAGTGAAGTGAGCAGAACCAGGAGATCATTGTACACGGCAACAAGAAGATTATGTGATGATCAGTTCTGACTTATGTGGCCCTTTTCAACAATGAGATGATTCAGGCCAGTTTCAATGGTCCTGTGATAGAAAGAGCCATCTGTACCCAGGGAGAGGGCTGTGGGGACTGAGTGTGGCTCACAACATAGCGTTTTCACTTTTTTGTTGTTATTTGCTTGCATTTTGTTTTCTTTCTCTTTTTTTTTTGATCTGATTCTTCTTGTGCAGCATGGTATTTGTGGAAATATGAATAGAAGAATTGTACATGTTTAATATATATTGGATCACTTGCTTCTAGGGGGGGGGGCTAGGGAGAAAAAAAAGTTGGAAGACAAGGTATTGCAAAGGTGAATGCTGAAAATTATCTATACATATGTTTTGAAAATAAAAAGCTTAAAAATTTAAAAAAATAAATCAACCAAGCTAGACATACATGTGAGAATTTATACATATAAATGAGGATTGTTTTTCAAACCAAGTAGTCACCGTGGTACTAGCTAGGCAGTTAGGTAGTACAGTAGATAATTCTTTGGGCCTAGAGTCAGGAAAATTCAATTAGAAATTAATTCAAATTCAACCTTAGACACAGTTGAAGCTGCATTTTGAGAAATGCCCTAACAGCCAATTGGGAAGACAGAACCCCATAGAGAGCACAGGGCCACTAGAGCTTTGCCCCAAGCCCTAACATCTGAGGAGTTTCCTCCTTTCTCTGAGATGCTGACATAACAGAGTTAAGGTAGTATGTACTTCTTCTCCTTGGCAGTTGTGCTAAGTGAGGAGGGATTGATGAAGGACCAGAATACCATAGAGAAACAGCATGTGGAGAAAGCACCTTCTCTAACAAACCAGTTTCTTGGAAATTAATGTTAGTTTGGAAGCAAAGTTGAAAAGCTCAGGAAAGCCCTAGCCATGAAATTGTAACACTCCAATCCTGCCTTCAACATACACATCGTGACTATAACCCCCAAAGACGTCATTGCATTCCCTTATTCTGGCCTGCCTTCCTCTGTTAACATATTAGTGAGATTGCACCTGATTAGCACAGACTATCCATGTACCTCCTGCTCTGATGACAGCCAGGATCAGAAGCAGAAACCCTTCAAATCCCTGCCTGTCTGCCTGCTTTTTCAAGTGAATTGGACCCAGGTGTCAAAATTCCATGTTACAACTCTGCTGGGAGGGAGGTCCACAAAGAAGGCAGTTTATTTTATAGCCACACCCTAACCTGGCAACAAATGGGTGGATTAGTAGCAATGCTGAAAAGCTTAGCAGAATCCCAGCTATGAAGGTGCAGTCTTGGTTGGTTTTTCTTTGCATTTTATAAACATCCACTGACCAAATATGGTGACATCTCTATGAGACTGGTTTGTAATAAGTAAAGCTTGGTAGGGCTATTCTGGGAACATAAATCAGCAGAGCTGTAGGACAGCCCTACAGGAAACCTCCACACCCTGGGGAAGGCAATTTCTGGGACTGAAATTAAAAACAACATCTTTTCTATCTGTCCAAATTATTTTCATCCCCATCTAATTTAACAAAAGCTTTTTTTTTTCTTTTTTTAAATAGTATTTTATTTTTCCAGACATATGCAAAGATAGTTTTCAACATTCACCTTCATAAATCCTTGTGTTACAGATTTTTCTCCCTTTCCTCTCCTCTCCCCCTTCCCTATGACAGCGAACAATCTGAACTAGGTTAAATGTATGCAATTCTTTTAAACATATTTCCATATTCATCATGCTGAGGGAAAAAAAATTCAGATCAAAAAGGAAAAAACAAAACAAGCAAACAACACCAACAAAAGCTGAAAATTCTATCTTTGATCCACATTCAGTCTTCACAGTTCTCTCTCTGGATGTGGATGACACTTTCCATCACAAGTCTATTAGAACTGCCTTGAATCACCTCATTGTTGAAAAGAACCAAATCCATCACAGATGATTATTACATATTCTTGTTGTTACTGTGTATAATGCCCTCTTGCTTTTGCTCACTTCACTTAGCATCAGTTCATGTAAGTCTCTCCAAACTTTTCTGAAATCAGCCTGCTCATCATTTCTTGTAGAACCAATTTAATGAAATCAGTGCAGATTAGAAAATTAGCAGCTAGAAAAGACTTGAGAAATCATATAGTCCAACCCTCTTATTTTACAGAAAAACAAAATGTAGCGGGGTGGGATTACTTGATTTTCTCACTAAATTTCTCAGACCTTTCTACCTCAGACCCTGAAGGCCTATGCCTTGTCTGTTTTATATTTGTTGTGCTTCCTTGTTCAAACCCAGAGTATCCAAAATAGATTCTACTCTATTATGAGCTATCCTGAACCTAAGAATTGTGGGTTTGTCAAGGAAAACTGTGTTCATTAGCTAATCTCCTGGACTCTACAAAGCTCTTTAAATGGCAAATGGTCTAAGGCAGAACAAAGTCAACAAGCTTGTAGGAAGGGTCGTAAAGTAGTCTTTGAAGTCCACAGAACCATCAGATCATAGCTCAAGAATTGAAAAGGAACTCAGAGCTCTTTAGTCCAACCAATTTTATAAATGAGTTCAGGCAGGGTGATTTGCTTAAGGTCACACAAGAAGTGTTAGAGATGGAATTTGAACTCAGGTCCTTGAATCCCAGAAGCAGTTCTTTCCACTGTACTAGCTAAACAACTGATCAACTCTGGCCAAGTTCTTTGATTTTTCCAAAGTTTTTCCGTATATATAAATGAAAGGGTCGGACCAAATAATCTCTCAGATTGTGATGTTTTGTGTTTTCTGATTCTATATTTTGTAATGAGGCAGTGGCTAGAATGATGGGCCTAGAATTAGGAACACTCATCTTCCTGAGATCAAATCTGGCCTCAGATACTCATTTGTTATGGGAACCTGGGCAAGTCACTTAATGCCATTTGCCTCAGTTTCCCTATCTGTAAAATGAGCTGCAGAAGGAAATAGCAAATCACTCCAATATCTTTTTCAATAAAACCCAAAAAGGGGTCACAAGAAGTTGAACACTACTAAAACAGTTCAACAACAATAATATCTTGTAATATAGCACGTGATATAGACAGAGCTATACAGAACTAGCTATTTTTGTATCTAAGACAAATTGGGTGGTATATGGTTTCTGGGGGATCCAGAGGAAGAACATATGCCTTTGGATGACTAAAATTGCTGTAGGGAGACATAAGGCTACTAACCTGGAGGTGAAACTGGACAGGGGAAGGAATGATGTTCCTGATCCCCTACACATCTTTTTTTATTTTTTATTTTTTGCTCTGGGTCAAAACAACCATGAATCTAGATGGATAAGATCAAGACCCTTATTTCAGTTCTCCAATGAAAGCTTCTTTGGTATTGAGTTGGGATGTTGGAACAGACCAGTTGAGGGAGGACAAACCCTACTGGATGGGAAACAAAACAAAACAAAACATGTCAAGTGGGAAACAGGGCGCTCCATGGGTGATAACTGAGCCATTTCAAGAACTATAGCTATATCCATATGTGCCACAAAGTGGAACCAAAGAACTCAACTGTGCCGCGGCCTCAGTGGGTCAGTTCTGATTACCCTGTCTACCAGTAGAAGCTTCTAAAGACAAATGGACTTCACAATGCTCTGTGTCAGTATTTAAAATAGCTGAAACGAGCTAATTAGCCAAGCTGTGATCCAAATATTTTGGTCATTTAGACTCAGCCTTCTGTTCTTTGGAAATGGAGCACAATATTAATATTCACTGGCAAAATTTCAAGATGAGTAGATTTGAGAGATTCTAGGGGAGAGGAGTAACCAGGAAGAATTGAGCACAAATCATTAATTCCTTGAGCTTATTTCTGTGACTAACCAGAAAATATCCACAGGAGGGAGATTGAGATGTTGAGCAGTTGGAAAACAAAGTCATATGAGAGAGCTTGAGTTTTACATGAGATCAATTTCTTGTTATGGTTAATCAGAGATCTATATCATACTGTTGCTAAGGAGCTTAGGACTTAGCAGGCTACAATATAGTACATAAAATGTTAGGGATAGAAAGGGCCTTGGAGATCAGATTTAGTCTAACCCATTCATTTTACAGATAGTTAAACTGAGATCAGGAAGGGGAAATGTCTTATCCCCTAACATACTCACCAGTTGGTAAGAGAGCTGAAATGAGAATATGGTCTCCCAGTCCAGGGCTTCCTGTTTCCACTGTACCAATAAGCCCTATCTTTCTCTATCCTGTGTCCCCCACTTGCAGCCCTTGGTCAGAAAATAATATGCCTGTGTATGCATCCATGTGGATACTCGCTGGATATGTTTCTCTTATTGAGTCTAAAATATTCAAGAGTAATCCCAGGAAATGAAGCCTGTCAGAGATATCTGTGTGATAAGGTTTCCCTATCAGATAATGCTCCTCTCTGCTTAACGAGCCAGAGGGGCATATAGCAGCCAGGGCTGGACATGTTACAGAAGGTCAAGGATCTGATCTTGCCACCCAAGCTCCATTGTTCTGTCTGGATATGCACAGATCACTGAATTGCTGTGTTCCAGCCTGGGGGTGGGTAATACCTCTGGGTGTATCCTTTTCATTCATTCACTTTGCTGTGATGTGATATGGGGTGTAGTTAGTAAGGTGACTGCATATCCATGGACTAGGTGTCTCAATGTTCCCCGACTGTAGAAACCCTGCAATCTCTCAAACTAGATCTGATAGCCATGTCATGTGATCAGCAGGGCCGAACTTGGGTTTCCTTTCTGTCCTCCACAAAGCCAGGGTATATGGCAAGAAAAACCTTGCCAGAGATTCAGAGGGCACGATTCTCCCTCCACCCTGCGATTCATAGATTCGTCTACTCGACTTTTGGAGCTTAAAGAGACCTCAGAGGTCACTTTGTCCACTCCTCTCACTTTACAAAGGAGGAAACTGAGACTTTGAGAGGAAGAGTGATTTGCCCAGGATGGCAGAGCTGTGGTAAAGTTTTTTGCTGACAGGAGAAAGGACACTTCAAAGTATTGTGTCTGCATCTCTCAGTAGTGAGAATACCCAAAATCCTGGTGAAAAACTTTGGAGTTTTTATTGAGAGGAGATAATAAAGTCTGGTGGGAAGAACACTTGTTTAGCAGACCTAAGTTTTAGTCTTAGTACTATATTCCACTGCTAAGTACTTAGGCGACTTAGGATAGAACTCTGAGCCTCAATTCTTCCTTTCTATTAAATGGACTTCCTTCCTTACTAGGTCACTTACGATAAAATGAAATGAGGTAAAATGACTTTGGAATTCAAAAGGAAGAAGGGATTAATACTAAGATTTGCCATAGCAAATGTAGAAATATTTATACAATTTTAACTAATCAAAGAAGTTAGGTGCTGGGCATTTATTGTGTCCTGAACCTTTTGGTAGTTGTTGTTCAAGAGTCAGAAAAAGTATAACATTAACCAAGTTCAATTTTGAAGTCTTTAAGCAGGTACTCAATAAAGGCTCTTTTTGCCCCAATCTAGAATCTCTTCCTGGGGATATTTAGCTCATTTTACTTTCCTTTGGGAACATCAGAATTTAGCTAATATATAAAAGAGGTGTGCATCTCTCATACAAGTACCTAGGTTAAGAAAATAACAAACACAGAATAGGTTTTATTTAACCAAACAGGAAATATAAAGGGGTTTTTATTCTAGCCAATAAATAATTTAGACAATTCTTCTTTCTTTGCTGGACCACCTCCATTTACAGGGATTTATACAGTTCTCTTGACATACTACTGTGAGGGAAGTCCTCATACAAGAGGAAAGAAAGAATTCAAGGTCCCTAAGGAATTCTATACCCTCCAACATCTCACCAGGCCAACACCATCCACATGACTCACACTACTACAAATGGGATGGATCTATAGCTTCCCATTGGGTCAAACCTTTTTCCCTTTCTTTTTCTCTCTGGCAATGGCTACTGCTACAGAAGTCCTTTACCTCAGGAAGACGTCCTTTATTTATTTTTTTTTCCTTTATACAATTTCTCAGGATCCCATGGTAAGATTGGATCATAATTTGTTGGAAAGGCCACATAGATGTACAGGCCTCTCTCTAATGAAACAAGTTTGTCTGCATGTAATTCTTCTTCTACGCTTCTCTGTATGTTTTTTAGTGGCCAATCCAAAGGGAGATCAGGTCTGTGAACTAGTCACAGACCTGAGTCATGTTCAAACAAAGACCTTATCAACAGGACAAACAGAAACCAGGACAAGGGAAATTTACATCATGTCTAAGAGAGTTCCATACCTTGTTATGATGGAGGAAATAGACTTAATTTTTAGTAAAGGTATTACTAAGATGGTATTGTAAGAACAGTGGGTAGAAGACATTCCTCCAGGGTTTATGGCATTCTCTCCCACAAATATACACAAAATCAGTGGAGAAAGTGGGCTCAATCTTAGAGACTGTATCTCCAAAAAGGCTTTATATTTCACAGTTGGACAGGAAAATTGCTCCAATAACCCTGTAGCTTGCTTTTCTACAAACCCTTGAGTCATCAGTTCTTCTGGTTCAACAACTAATCTTCATCATCACATCATATAAACCCAATGTCTAACTAGAAATAGGGTTCTTCTCCACTAGGAACTGGACCAGGCAGGGAAGATGTATGCAATGTCCAAAGAATGACCCCACCAGGCCAGTTTATCCATGTTATAGAAAAATCAATAATAAAATAGTTGGTGTCCTCAAAGAGCTTGAATTCTATTTGGTGTGAAGAGGAGCATAAGGCTACAATGTAGACACAAAATAATTACAATATGAAATAATCAAAGGAAGAACAAAATCACTAATGTCTGGGAAGATCAGGGAATTCTGAGGAGATGAGAACTCATTGTGGACTGAAGGAGTTAGAGAAGGTTTTACGGAAGGGATGAAGTTCTTGAGCTGGCAACTGGAGGATCAGTCAGATTTGGAGAGGCTAAGAAGGAGGAATGAGGACATTCCATAATGGTAGATGGTGGGGTGAGATCAATGTCTTTGATTTTAGAATTTTCTCATTCTAAGATTCTATGTAATAAAACAATAGAGGCAGGAAGGCACAAGAAGCAATAAGTAGACCAGTTTGGTAACCATAACTACCACCTATGGTCATTAGAAAATCTGGGGAAATGGGACCAAAACTACACCAAAGAGTCTTTGATGAATTTTAGAGGGAAAAAAATGCCAGAATTTAAAGGGACCTTTTTTTTTCCTCCAGGGGGAAGGGGTTCAGTCCTTTTTTTATCTGTGTGTGGTATACATCTGAAAACTCCATCCACTAAATTTAGATTGATAATTTGTAATTTATAGTCTTAGAGAGTTGCCTAAAGGGCACAATGAGGTTAAATGATTTTCCCATGGTCATATGGCTAATATGTATCAGAGTTAAGACTCAAACCCAAATCTTTTTTATCTCAAAGATGGCTCTCTTTTGTTGTTGTAGAGTTGTTTCAATTGCAGCCAACTCCTCCTGACCCCATTTGGGATTTTCTTGACAACGATACTGAAGTAGTCTGCCATTTCATTTTCCAGCTTATTTTACAGATGAGGAAACTGAGGCAAACAGGGTTAAATGACTTGCTCAGGGTTACACAGTTAAGTCTGAGACTGAATTTGAACTCACATTCTCCTGATTCTAGGACTGGTACCCTATCCACTAAGCTACTCAAATATGATTCTCTAGCCATCATATTAGTACTCTATCCACACCCTGCTTTTCTGAAGGGGTCTTACTTAGAACATGAATGTTCAAAGCTGGCAAGAATACAAAATGCCAAAGGCATCACAGAACAGGGAATGTCAGAACCTCAAAATAATGCAGAAGCTCTAGCATGAGGCAGGAACAAAGGGTAATGGTACCTTGTACCAAAGCTCCTGGATCAATAACCCAGGTATGATTATTTTCCACTCTACGTTTGGTCAGCCTTCAAAGCCTCGTCCTTCTTTTCCCCTCTTTGCTCTCGTTAGGAGCCAGCATGTCCTTGCCTGTGATCTTTAACTGTCTGGTATGATTTGAACGAGAATTGAGGAGTGGTTGAGGCGGCTGTGAATTACCCAGCACTCTCTGGATGCTCTGACCCTTCAGCTAGTTTCTGTGCTGGGGTCTGAGTCACATAAGCTGGGGGCCCAGACCCAGCCATTTTCATTGGTCCTCTCTTCCCTGCTACACTGCAGACTCAAGGCAAAACCCTCCCCCTTGTGACATCTTAGCCCAGGAATAGTGGCTCTCTTCAGGATCAAGGGCCACTCCGTTAGGAGAGGAAACAAGGGCCAATTGTTACTGATGAGTGTCTAATTCTTTGAATGTGAAACAGTAGCCGTCCTGTTGGCAAGAAGTAGAACTGAAACCCAGTGCTGGAGGCTGGGGTGGGGTGGGGGAAGGGAGGCGAGGCAGATGGAAAAGTTCACCCTTCCAAACAAACTATCCACTCCCCATTGCCCAACGTCTTTGTCCCAGAGCCATCTGAGCTGGGCTTTCAGAAGTTATCGTAGGTGTCTGTAAATAGGGCCTCGGAATCCATTTATCTCAGTGGGTACTGGAGCCTCTGGGTCAGAAACCCTTCTTTCAAAGCAAAAAGTTCCATGTTTGGGCTTGAGGTTGGTGATGTGGTGGTACAGTCAGGAACCTGACCCCGGCCATCATTAACATCCCATTTAATGGATGGCTTGGAGCTGTGAAGGTACCTAGTGCATTATTGGGTGTTCAGGGCCAGACAATTAGAATGTCCTGAAAATGTCAAGTCTGTGCCCTCAAGAAGCATACAATCACTAACAGCAGGGGAAAGTCATCTTACCAAACTCGCAGCTTTCCTTCAAGGTCTTCTTCCTCGAAGACAAATAGAAAAAGGGTTGGATCGGCGGTCAGGAGACCCTGGCTATTACTATCTCACTCTGTAACTGGGTAATTCACTTCCCTTCTCTGAGTCTCAGTGTCTCCATATGTAACAGGACTAGGTTGGGTAAGGGGATTTCTAGACGCTTTCTTAGCACTAACATTCTAAGTGATAATGTCTAAGAGAAAAGAAGAATGAAAGCTCCATGAGAGCAGGTCCTGTTTAAATTTTTTTCTTTTCGTATTCCTAGTGACTACCAAAGTCCTTTGTACATAGTAAGTGACTTAAATATACACATATATGTATGTATATGTTTGCATATAACATGATGAAATTAATCAAATTAAAGAGCCCATGGAATTATTAACATCACCTCACCCCAACCTCAACCAAAAATAAACTAGTAAATCTAAATGTACTCATTGTAATGTAAATGTACTCATTGCACACTTTTAGGCTATTCTGTATTATTAAGATTTTCTCCATCATTTTCTCAAGTCTAGACAATGAAAAAAAAAAGTTGTAGTAAGTTTCAGTATTTGCCTATTTCTGAGGTAAAAAAATGCTTACTTTGAAAATTTAACAATCTGCTCTCAAGAGGTTGAATTGGCTCTGGAATTCACCTGCCTAACCCTCCTCACCTTAGATAACTGAGAAGAATGTTTGAAGATCCTCAGAGGTAATTGTTTATCCATTTTGCTGTAGTAATCAAGTTTGTCCTAGAATAGTAGTTTTTAAGGTTTAACTTGTATTGAATGTGAACACAAATGTATAATTAGATTTCAATGTAATTATTTTCCTCTTTCAATTCTATATATTTTATCCTATGCATATGAACATTTTTCTGAGAAGGGATGCATGGACTTACCAGATGGAATTCATGTCACAGAAGCTTGAAAATGTCTCTCTTAGAATGTTGGTTGAGTGCTATTTATCAAGTCCCTTGAAAACATGGACTATATATTTTTTATTATGGTCCCCTCAGTTTTCTAGCAGGTTTTGTGTACACACTGGGTACTTAATAAATACCTATTGAGTAACACACTTCCAGCTCTGAAGTCTGGAAGCCTTCCCAGAAACATTGAGGATATTTTGATTTAATAAGTTGGGGGAGCAGTGGATGGGGCCTGAGTTGGGGCTGCAAGAGGAGAGAGGGAGAAGCATACTCTTTCAAGACCCCAGGTTCATTTGCAAACTTTGAGCCGCAGCCTGGAGCCTGGCCAAGATTGGCTCAGATGCCACCAACTGACAGCCGGGGAATGAAATATCACGGGGAAAGTAATCTGCTCTAACTTGATGGCAATCGGCGGGAAAAAAAAAGACATTTTAAAGTAGAGTTTCTTTCAATGCATTGCATTGAAGAACATTAGGCAAACTACTAGATTATTTTCCACATTCTTCAATGCGAAACGACTCCCCTTTATGACCGCTATCAATAACAGCTATCACATTACCAATGCTACAGTTGCCACATATATAATATTTAAATCACATTTGTGGCTGACAGAGACCTATGGATAGTCTTAATCCCAACAGGCTATTACAGTTCATATCATGTCTGTCATATAAATATTATGAATCATTTCCCACTATCTTTATGGGGATAAGTTGACATCATTGGAGAGATCTGGTCTGGGTGGATATTTTCTGCATATTTATATACATCTTATGTATATGTATGCATATGGAGAAAGATTTATAGAGCCATCCCCGATAATCGATGCCCCCTCACACATTCTTTATAAGCTGCATGCTTAGCATTCACAGAGAGGGGGCGCAGATCAGGGGAGGTAACTGATGAGCAGGGCTGAAGAAGAAAATATATAGATCTTTTCAGGAACCTGGAGCCAAATCTGCTATTTGATCAGGTTTTCACTTGTACTATGTGGTATATGGCAACTGTATTCCAATTAGCCTCATCAATCTTTGTAGAATCCTAGTCAGAGATGTAGGGAAGCCATCAGACCCAAATGTTGGATTTTATAGAAGAGAAAACTGGGATACAGAGAGGGAAAGTTACTTGTCCAAAGTTACATAGCAAATTGGTAGGAAAAATGAGACAAGCATCTAGGTCTCCTGATTCCCATTTCAGTGAATAATCCCACAATATGCCATAACAATTAAAAACGAGATTTATTTGAAAGGAAAAAATCTTAATATACTAAAAATATTTACACCAATTATAAGCCACACTCAGCTTTTATGCAAGCCATATTTAGAGCAAAGTGGGGATCCAATACGGTTAGTACCATAGCAAGTTATAAGAAGTCTGAGAGACAGGAAGCAGTACTGGGGGGCAGAGATTGAGCTGACCAGCTTCAGGGACTTCAGAATGAAAACAATGACAGATGAAAATAGAACCCAAAGTCCAAACAAGCTTTCAGTGAACATTTAATTTGGTGACAGAGTTGGAGGGGAAGAAGGCCTTCTATTACCCAAAGGAATTGAACAAAGCAAAGGCAAAATTCAGAGTTGAGATGATGATAGCAGGAGGGGGAAAAAAAAGAGTCAGGTAGACTTGACATTGGGCTTCTTCTGTTCCACAAGGACCTCTTACCTAGTCCAGTATCTTCCAAATATCGAGAGGAAGACACCCAGGAAAGCAAAGAAACTCAAAGCCATGCTACAAGAGGGTTAAATGAAGAAAGCTGAAGAAAAGACTTAGGAGGAAGAGGATACCAGGAATCAACTGTTTCTCTACCCAACTACATCTTATAAGAGGTTAGGGGAAAAGTCTATTGATAGATTTCAGCAGATCCATTACAGTGAACTAGTCAACATCCATTTTTTTTTGTGTGTGTGTGTGTGTGTGTGTGTGTGTGATGGGGTCTGGCACATATGAAGACCCCATCAACTTGCTCCATTGACTGATCCCTGGGGAGATGGCTTCCAGAAGGATCATAATAATGTATAAGGAGAAAGACTGTGGAGCTTGTATTGATATTCCCTAATTGGTTCTGGTTCTCTAACCTCCTGGTGAAGGAGAGGCCATCTGATTAGCTTCAGAGGTCTTCAAAAAGGCCAATTATCTTCAGCTACTTTCTTTTTGCTTCTTTATTGTCTCAGAGCTTGGTGACTTTTTCCCCCTCATAGTGTCCATTAAGAGACCACTATGAAGGGAGATCGCTTTACCACCATACATGGAACAATATAGTGCAGAGCACTCTGAAAAATTCCCTGAAGAAAGGTCTAAAGATCTAGTTTGATCTAGTTTGATCTTGTTTGACTCATAATGATGCTTCGGTCTGGTATTACCATCTAGGTCTCTGTCACTCCTGTCCAGCCTCATTGCTCCTCCTCTGTGCTTATGCTATGGTTTGTTTAAATCAAGTAAAAGATTTTACACATTCCTATTAAAAGTCACCCTAAAATATACACACATAAATGGGAAAGCTGGTGGTGTTACAGAGTGAGAAAAGCAGAATCAGAAGAGTACGCATGCAGATTATAACTATGTAAATAATAAACTAACAAAATTTGAAAAAATATGCAAATTATGCCATCAAGAGATGGCTTAATAATAAATGAAACATTTTTGTTATTTTGTTCATATTTGCATGCATTTTAAAAACTAGTTTGTAAACTATGAAATTGATGGCTTTGAGTATAGCCTTTAAAAATGTTTGAGTTTGTTTTTGTGAGTTCTTAAGAGATACAGAAGAAAGTTAATCTTATTACTTTTGATGGCTTTAGAATACAGCCTTTAAAAAAGTTTGTGTATTTATTTTTGTGAATTCTTAATAACTATAGAAAAAAGTTAATCTTATTAAACTTGATCTATTATTCTAGCCTATTAAAAATCTTTCATATTAGATTCTGCCATCTAATATGGTAGTCATTTTTCCCAGTTTTGAATCATCTGCAGATCTGACACATGCTGCTGTCATGCAAAAAAATGTTGAATAGAACAGTCCAAACAGAAAAGTTCAGCGTCAAGGATAGAGTCAATCAGGTCCTCAAATAAAACACTCTCTTGTAGTAGAAATCAATTCATTAATTACCATTTTTAAGACTAGACAGTCAGCTAATTCTGAGTCAATCAATCAATCAATCAATCAACAAAAACATTTATTAAATGTTTCTTTGGAGCAAAAGCACAACATTAAGTGTTGGGGATACAAAGATGAAGACAAAAGAGTTCCTGTCTTTAAAGAGTTTACATTATAAAAGGAGGGAGAAAATATGTATACATATGAACATATATAAGACATATGAAGCAATCATCAGATAATCTTGAATGAGAGAAAAGTGAAGCTAGGAGGGAGAGAGGGAAACCAGAAAAGCTTTCTGTTTTAAGTGGTTCTTTTACTGATTTTTGAGGGAAATTAGAGATTCTGAAAAGCAGAGGGGTGTGGAGGGAGAGCATTTCAGGCATGAGGGATAGCCAATGCAAAGATACAAAGAGAGGAAATGGGGTATTTGTGTGTGAGAAGCAACAAGCCTGTATGGATGGACACTAGAATGAATGAAGGGAAAGCATGTATAGGAAGATGAAAAGATAAGAAAGGTCCAGGTTGTTGAAGAGCTTTATATGTCAGAGAAGTTTATGTTTGATCCTAGACGTAACAGGATCAAATACAGGTTCAAAAAGTAATAGAATCACCAGAGTATATTGAATAGAAGTATAACAGGGTGAGATCTGAATTCTAGAGAAGTCATTTTAGTGTCCATATGGAGGATGGATTAGGATAGGGAAAGACATGGGATAGAAAGATTTAATAAGAGACTATTGCAAAAGTCCAGGCAAGAGGTAATAAGGGTTTGGACTAGGATAATGGTTGTATGAGTGAAAATTCAGGAAACATATAGGAGATTTGTTGCAGAGATTTTAAAAAATTGGCAACTAATTGGATATATGGGTTGTCTGAGGGTAAAAGGTTAGGGATGACTTTAGTTGCCTACTTGTTTGATTAGAAAGATAGCTAGGGCTTCTTAAACTTTTTCCACTTGTCACTCCATTTTGCCTGAGAAATTTTTACGTGACTCCGGGTATATAGATAAATAAAATAGATATACTGACCAAACATTTGCTGATAATAAATCATAATTCCCTAATCCCCACATTTAGTTACCAGATCCCATATAAGGTTAATATCTACAATTTAAGAAGCTAGTCTGTAGTCTAGATAGTAATAGGGATGTTTGAAAAAGGGGTGAATTTTGGGCACAAAGATAATGTGTTCTATTTTTTGGACATGTTGATTTTGAGATGTCCATGAGACATGCAGTTCAAAATATTCAATAGGCTGCTCAGAATACAAAATTGAAGTTCAGGAAAGAAATAAGGGCTGGATATATAGATTTTTGAATCATCCACAAAGAGTTGATAATTGAATCTGTGGGAGCTGATGAGGTCAGCAAATGAGAGTGTAGAAAACAAGGAGAACAAAGTCTTGGAGTATACCCATAATTAATGGATATGATATAGTTTAAGATCCATCAAAGGAGAGATAGAAAGAATAGTCAAATGGAGAAGGGGGGACTCAAGAGAGAAATTAACACCTGGAGAAGAGAGTGTCTAGGAGATGTGGTCAACAGTGTCAAATACTGCAGAAAAACAAAAAGCTTAAGAAGTATTTGAATTGAAGAAAAGTCATTAGAGTTGGCATTTAAGAGATAATTGGTAACTCCAAGCAAGTGGTCACAGTTGAATGAACAGGTCAGAAATCAAATTGCAGAGGGATAGGAAAAGAATGAGAAGAGAGGAAATAGAGGCACCTAATGGAGACATTTTTTTCAAGGAGTGTGACAAAGAAAGGGATGAAAGATATAGGATTATATCTAGTGAGGGTAACAGGATCTAGTGAACCTCCAATTGAATCACCATCTAGTTTTCATTTTTCTATTTCTCCCAAAGGATCTGTGGCAAACTTTGCCAAATGCCTTGCTGAGGCTTAAATAATGACAATGGTTTTCCTCTGGTTTACTAGTCTTGAAGAATTGGCTAGGAAGAGAAAAAGGAGAGGGAATAATAAACACAGAGATCTTCAATTCTATTTCTCAAGATAATAATTGTAGTTAGTTTAGTGGGCTCATCATGCTTGCCTCAGATATTCTCAGACTCTATCTAGATCAATAACTTTCCATCCATCCTTAGAAAAATACATATTATCTTTCCCTGCTGAAGAAGAGCTGCAAATCTGCCCAAGTAAGAATTAGGGCATCTGAGCTATTTTGACCTTCTCTAAGTGGGGCAGGAGCCAAGATGATGGGAGAAGGAACAGAAAGAGAGAAGAGCTCAGACTATAATCAAGTCTTGCCATTGGACTTCCATGTCTCTGTAAGAGCCAAGCTGGTGACTTTGAAGCTCTGCTTCACTTAGAGCCAATTCACATGTAAGTCAAGACATCTCCTTTGTGACATCAACAAAAGACCAATACCACCACTGCCAACCTCAACAAATATACAGTGGCAAATATTGCCCACCCCAGGTCTGAAAGTGCCTGTGCTAAGTCTTACCGAAGTCAATAAGTTAATCTTAAAACATTTACTAAACTATTTTCGAGATGGTTTATTTTTTTAATTAAAACTTTTTACTTTCAAAATATATACATGGATAATTTTCAACACTCACCCTTACAAAAACCTTGTGTTCTGAATTTTTCCCTTCCCTGCCCACCACCCCTTCCCCTAAACAGCAAGTGATCCAATATATGTTAAACCTGTGCAATTCTTCTATATTTATTTCCACAAATGCTGCACAAGAAAAATCTGATCAAAAGGGAAAAAGGGAGAAAGAAAATAAAATGCAAGCAAATGACAACCAAAAAAAGTGAGAATGCTATGTTGTGATCCATACTTAGTTCCCACAGTCCTCCCTCTGGGTACAGATGGCTCTCTTCATCACAAAGCCGTTGGAACTGGCCTGAATCATCTTATTGTTGAGGAGAGAGCCTTGTCCATCAGAATTGATCACCGTATAATTTTGCTGTTGCCATGTATAATGTTTGAGATGGTTTATAAGGCAGCACTTGAGGGAGTATAATGCAATCCAGTGGATAGATCTAAAAAATATTTTTCAAAGTAAAACAACAATAGGAATACCCAAACAACAATAATTACCCAGCAGCAAATGAAGTCACTTGGTTTCCTTGATTTAAAATAGATGAATATTACTACAAAATATCTTGATTGTGTTAGTAATATGAAGTGTACTATGGAGATGTGTATTTTTCCCCCTATCTTTTATTCAGCAGATCCAAATCAGGCTCAGACTTGTGTGGCATAAGGATAAATTTACACCGAAGAGCCAAAAGTAAAGGAGAAAGTTAGTGAATGTGTATCTATAAAACAAATAACAACAATAACAACCCAAAAGTTCTTTGTTTTCTGAAAGATTTGGTATGGATTTGAAACCCTCACTAGGAAAAGAGTTAGCCTGCTGGCCTCTTTTCCAGAGAGGAAGTCCTTGCTGTTAATTGAGCATCTTTCTTTCTTTGGAAGTCCTTTGGTGGTATTTGGTAACAGAGGGAACAGTTTTTTCCCTAAAGCTTTTATCTACATAATTGTCCCTTGGGCAGTGATAACAGCACCTGAAATAGCCAGCGTCCCACCCAGGCCCCCCATTTTAATTCCTACCTTCATTCTGCTCTCTGCTAGAATATATTGAGTCAGAAGAGCAGTTTAGTTACTCTTGTTAACTCAGCATGAATGTAACGCTCCTTCCATTCACATACTCCCTATATTTAATCCCAATCACCTCAAACTCAGTTCAAGTACAGTATGAAAGCACTAGATTTTCGGAACCAAGAGACATGAATTCTAATCCTGTCTCTGGCTTTAAGCTACTCATTAAGAAGGCCCTTTCTGAACTTCAGTTTTCTCTTCTGTAAAACTGAAGAGATTAGAACAGATTGATTTCCTCCCCCCACCCAACATATCCTGGGGGCCAGTTCTCTATTGCTGGCCACTCTGGCTCCAGCAGCTTCATGGAAAGGATCTCTCCAGACATCAAAAGGCAAGGAGCAAGGAGTTGAAATGAAAAGGAAATCTGGAGAAGTATAAGGAAAGATTAAAAAATAAAAAGATGCTGAGTGGGTGCCCATCAGTTGGAGAATGGCTGAATAAGTTATGGTATATGAATGCTATGGAATATTATTGTTCTGTAAGAAATCAACCAGCAGGATGATTTCAGAGAGGCCTGGAGAAACTTGCATGAACTGATGCTGAGTGAAATGAGCAGAACAAAGAGATCTTGTACATCGCAACAGTAAGGTTATACAATGATCAGTTCTGATGAAGGCTCTTCTCAACAATGAAATGATCCAGCTCCAATGATCTTGTGATAAGGGGAGCCATTTACACCCAGAGAGAGGACTGTGGGAACTGAGTGTGGATCACAACTTTGCATTCTCACTCTTTTGTTGTTGTTCACTTGCATTCTGTTTTCTTATTCATTTTCTTTCCTTTTTGATCTGATTTTTCTTAGTACAGCAAGAGAACTGTATAAATATGTTCACACAGACTGGATTTAACATATATTTTAACATGATTAACATATATTGGATTGCTTGCCATCTAGGGAAGGGGGTGGGGGAAGAGGGAAAATCTGAAACACAAGGCTATGCAAGGGTCCATGTTGAAAAATGATCTGTGCACAGGTTTTGAAAATTAAAAAAACAGATTCTGAGAAGTTATTCGTAAAAGTTTGGAGACTGATTAACAATTTGTGGCAGATTGGTGTCTGACTGTGGGCGGGCAATTAGTTAAAATCCTGCTTTAGTTAATCTAGCAATGTGACTCTGAGCAAGTCCTACTACCTCTGTGAGGCGGAGTTCTTCATCTGGAACAGGAGGAGTGAACTAGATGGCCTCCAAGGTCTCTCTCTAAACCCAGGATTCTATGGAAACCCTGAAGGAGAGAAATGACCTTTACAGGCTCCTTCTAACCTTTCTGGGAATCCTACTGTTCTTTTGACAGTTTTTGAGACCTAAATAGGAAGAGGAGGGAGGAGTCCATAGATAATCCACCTTCAGATAACTGAGAGTAGCTGATGCTTCTTTCGGGGCGGGGGATGGGGAGGCTGAGCTTTGGAGAACGGGCCGGTTTTTGGGAAAGGCTCCTTCTAGCCAGGGAGTTTTGCTCTCGGTTACCTGAGCTCCCAGTCCGAGGAGAGCGGCCTTGCTGCACCAGTAGGACTCTTCTCCTTTCTCCCTCCTGCCAAGGATGGTGCTGAAGCTGCAGCCGCATCGTCTCCTGGTCGAAGAGCGTGGGGGTTCTGAGAATTTCCCCTCTGACAGACACCGGGGGGGGGGGGGGAGAGAACCTGGCAGTCGAGGGCTCAGAATGGGAGCAAATGATCTTGCTAATTGGGAGAACACGTGCCAAGTCCACTGTTCAGACACACTGAACAAGAGGAATGAGGGTGGAGAAAGGACCGGGTCGCTTTTTTACCTCCTTCCCCCCCCATCCCCCCGTGTGCGTTCTCCCCCCTTCCCCCGCCCCCTCCCTGAAAACGATATCATTTTGAGATTGATGCCTTGAAAGGCGCTCTCTTGGGGAGGGGAGGTGGGGAAAGGGGAGTTAAAGGGGAGGAGTGGCCTGCCAGGAGTTTTGTTTTGGTTGTAATAAAAGGCAAAGGAGTGCTGAGTTTAAACACGGGCAGCTGCCGGCGGGGCCCTGTTCCGGAGCTTTCTCAGTCTGGGCTCAGGAATCCTGCAGCTGTGGGATCTAGGACTTCTGGAACCAAAGAGATTCGGGAGAGGCGGTCACTGCTCCCTCCCCGCCGCTGGTGCGAGGTGCTGGCGGGGCAGGGAAGTGTTCCGCCTGTAGTTAATTGTTAGCCCCCATCCCCCAGTGCCTCGGCTCCCACAGCGCTAGCCCTCTCAGATCTCAGAATTATACCTTCAGAGAGGCAGGGGATTTAGGAGATTATCTAATCTGACCCTCCCATTTTACAGATTAGGAAATGGAGGCCCAGAGAGAGAGAGATAAAAGGATTTAAGTCAAATTGAAGCTCCTGGTGGGAAATGAGTGGGGGGTTGGGGGAGGTGGGGGGTTCTGGCCTCGGTTTTGCTTGGCACATAGTAGGCACTTAATAAATACTGGATGACATTGCTAGGGAGTAACAGAACAGAAATTCAAACGCCAGTCTTCTGCATCTAAACTCGAAGCTTTCCCAACACTGACCTGTTTCTCTCTGAGGCTGGTAATTTTGGTATGCACCAGATTTAAGACTAGGAAACCCTGGGTTCTGCCACATCTGGCCCTTGAAAGTGTGTGCCCTTAGGCTGGGAATAAGAATAAAAAAAGCTAAATTTGACTGTAACTGACATTTATGACAGACATGTACCCTAAATTTCTCTGTACCTCAGTTTTTCCATCTGTTACATTAGACCCACGATCCCTATCTGGGCTACCTCTCTGGATTTGGGAGTATCCTGTTAGGAGTGTGAAAGTGCTATGTAAACAATAAAGTGTCATTCAGATGTTCAAGTGTAATCATTATGATGATAATGTTAAGTGTTATCTCTTAATGGTGGGGATGGGAAGCCCGGAGTCACCCATTCTTGAATCTCTAGCTTGGCTGAAGCACCTCTCCACCTGGATTGCCTTCATTATTGGTTGGCTTGGCTAAGGTATACATAGAGAGTCTTGGACTGGGAAAACAGTTTTTCTGTATTGGAGACTAGTTGAAGGAAACCATGATACTTCTCAAAACTGGTCTGTAAATTAAACTTTTGTATGTCAACTCACGTTTTAAATGTGCTGTTATCTAAAAATGATCCTTCGATGATTCTTCCCACAAAGCACATGATTAACAGTGAACGTATCACATTTTCCTCATCTTGATTGCCACATATGTTTCTTTAAATAATAACACTTCACATTTAGATCTCGATTGTCACATGTTATCTTGGTTGATTCTTACAACAATCCACCGAGTTAGATTATATTATATTCCCATTCTATAGATGGGGAAACTAAGGCTCAATAAGGTTGACATCAATCTCTTGTCATACAGCTTAATAAATATGCCTGAAGTGAGAGTTGAACCCAGATATAGCTGACTTTAAGTTCAGCACTTTATCTCTGCGCCATGACTGCTAGACAAACAAGCTAATAGGCCTAGAACTTTCTGGGATCTTTTTATTTATTTATTTATTTATTTTTGTTGGGGGGAGGGGGGGAAGGATTGGAAAAATAGAAATGCCAGAAAGAATAAACTGAGTAAGTTGATAGTCTTTGGAAGGATACAAAAGAAAACACGTCAAAACTTGTATTAATAAGGATTTGTCCTTTCTCCTATGTAATCTTGGTTGTCATGTTTCTTCTTTGGGCCCCATTTTCCTTTTAATAACAGCATCAATATAATGGCCTTAATTGCCTCTCAAATATTACATCATTTTTATCCTGACAAAACCCTTTGAAGTAGGGGCTGTTATTATTCTCATTTTGCAAATGAGGAAACTGAGGCAGACAGATTAAGTGAGTTGCCCACAGTCACACAAAGATTTGATGAATATATATATTCATTTTTAAGATTATCAAGGTCTTCTTAAACTAGTCTCTGAGGCTGGATTTGAACTCAGATCTTTCTGATGTACTAGATGAATTCTAAGTTCTCTTTCAACCCTGATATTTTGTTATGTATATTATGTTATATAGTTTAGGATTTCATTTTTTAAGATTTTTTCAGCGATGACTATATATTTTGTACTCTTGTTATCCCTCCCATGTCTAGAAAACCGTATTCTGAGTTCAATTTTTTAAAGTTTCCTATGTTCTGAATCCTTTTCAGTTATGCCATTTTGTACCTGTGCATCTCCTGTTCTATTTTCACCCTAAAGGAGGGAACTTTTTGGCTTAGGAGTCTTTTTTTTTTCTTTTTTTTTTTAAATATTTCCCAACCAGGTGTTAATCTTGATGAGTAACAATGAGAAAATTTCGATATTCCCCCCGGGGCTGCTTGGTATCTTTTGTGTGGTCTGTTAGGAGGTGCCATCATATTGTCAACTAGTATTTGGCAGGGACCTTTGAAGGAAAAAGAAAATAAAATATGATTGAAATTTTACACAACCCCCCCTCACCTTGGAGGGAGGGAAGAGAGGAGAGACTCAGAATGATACTTTTACAATTGTAAGAAATCTAGAGACCATCTAGTACTCATCTTTACAGATGAGTAAACTGAGGCCCAAAGTGGCCGAGGGACTTGCTGGAGTAAGAGGAATCTACGGAACAGCCTTCCCTCCTCCCCCCTTTCTTCCTTTCGGTGGGAAGGGAAGCGATCTACAGAACACCCCAAAGCAGTAATACTATTAATACCCTTCTTAGACCCAGAGGTAAACTTGTCAGTTTCCACGTGAGTTAGAAATCTGCCCGGGCTGCAGCTCTAATCGGGCCCTCCAAGGAGGGGGCCGGGGCGGGGGTTAAGTCAGACCCCGAACACTCGCAACCCCCCTTGCTGTAGTGGAGCGCCCGCCGCCCGCCGCCGAGCCTGGGCAGGGCGTCTTCATTCAAGCGCTCAGGGCTCTGGGCTGGGCGTTGCTTGCCGGCGCCGGCCTTCACAGTCCCCCTCGTTGGGTTCCCCTTTGCACTGCAGCTCCAGTAGTTGGGAGTAGAGACACACACAGAGACACAAGTAGTTTACATTGTTGGGTGACTTTTGCAACAACTCCCCCTGCCTTGGCCTTAACACACCGTCACTGGATTTCCTATCTTCCTTGTCTTTGCTATTACTATTACCATTTAAAAATTTTTTTTTTTTAAGAATAAAGAGCCAGGAGCCCCCGCTGAGAGGCTCCCTCCACCCCTCTCTCCTTTTATTTTCGCTTTGTTGATTTCTGTTTTCTCCACCGACCTCTGGCATGAGTTAGCCACCAGATATGGACACCAAACATTTCCTGCCGCTGGGTGAGTTGCTCGGGTTCTTGCTGCATTTTTGAAAACGTAGGGGAATTGCCGGGCTGGGAGCGAGAGGAGAGTGGGGGTGGGAGGGTTTGGGGTGTTTTTTGAAGGGGGGCCAGTGGGGAATGGAGCAGGAGAAAGAAACCTGGGGGAGACTCCAACTACAGCGCAAACTGGGGAGGGGACGCGGGGGAGACGCGAGAAGAGTGCTCTGGCTTCCGAGTGGCCGGGGGGATCGGCCGGGCTGGAGCTGGGGGAAGAGGGACCAGAGGCAGCCCGGCGATCGGGAGGCGCGGGGCGCCCCACGCAGGGGCACCGGCGTGCGTGGCTCGGCTGCGCCGCGGTGGAGGTGGCGGCGGCTGCCCGGGGTGGGGAAGGAGCTCGTCTCCACGTCTCCGCTGTTTCCCCGGGCTGTGCAAACGGATCGGAGCGGGCGCTTGTGCCCTTCAGGGGCTCGTGTGCGGGACCGGCAGTCCGGGTCGTCCAGAGACCGCGGGCCCCGGGCATTCTTGTGTGGTTTTTGGCGACGGGGACAAGGTTCGTGGCAGCCTCGACCGGTGGTATGCGGATAGCGACCCCGGAGTAGAGGTGCGAGTTGGGGGCTTTGCCAAACACAGACAGCCCTCTCCCCCAATCGTAGGCGAATCCCCCCCGATCAGGCAGCCACCCCACGGAAGGGGGAAAATTAGGGATACATGTGGAGGGGAGAAAGGAAAAGTAATTGCGAGCTGAGAACCTTCTGGGGAGCCCCAGTGCGCAAATTCCACGGGCTCCGGCGTCCTGGGGTCCCCCTTAACGCAGCCAAACTTTGTCTTTAAGGCTGGCCTTGACTTGGAGCAAAGGTTTATGGTGTTATAAAGGAGCTCTTTTGAGTTGTAAAAAGAGCACCGGGAATCGGCAAGGTTGGTGGGTGCCAGCTCCCCATTCTCTGCTCTGCCTCCTTCCCCCGGGGCCTAGTGGGAAGGTGGGCTTCGCCGGGTAAAAGTGTCTACTTTCCCTTGAGGTTAATTTTATGTTAGTTTGGGGTTGGAGGAGGTGGTGGAGATAAAACTTAGAGGTTGCAAGGTTGAAACGACTTGATTGTGATTCCTCACCCCTTATCAAAGGATAAATTTGGTTTGACTTTAACCTTACCCGTCCCCCAACCCTAACCCCGAACCCCACCCCCCACCTCAAAAAAAAAAAATTGGCTTCTCGCTTTCTCCGCGTTTCCCTCCTCTAGAACGGCAGTCTTTTGTAGTGAGCAGTCTGGCAGAGATGAATGGGCCTGCCTGGGTTAAAGGTGATGCATGGATACATTTACGATCAAGTATTGCTTTCCAAAGGTGAGGGATTCCCGGAGAAACCCACCCCGGCCAGGCCTGTGGAAAGGCTGACTTGCCCTTCCGTGCCTACAGCCCAAGCTGCTCCCGGGGCTGAGATTGGGAGCCAGGCGTAGAAGGCTTCCTCCTCTCCCAGGGGTTAGGTCGAAGTGTGTCTGAGACTCCCGGCTCCTCGACAGTTAGTGGCACAGGACTGCTAAAATAACATGGAGGACTAACTTATATCAACAAAAGCCAGGAAATTCAGAGCCAGAGCTTCTGCCCAAACCACAATCCGCCTCTCTCGCCTACTAGCTCGCCTTCTCGGCTGCCTGCTTGCCGGGGAGGCTGCTCCCGTTGGCGGGTACCTAGGAACCAGCGGCTCATTGACGCGAGTTCTCCGGGCTTCAGTCCATTGCATCAGACCCTCCCTCCACTCTCCCCAACCCTTTCAAGGAAAAAAAAAAAAAAACAACAAAGAACAACAATAGAACCAACCAGAAAACAACCCTGTCTGTTGTGGTTTTAATGAATGGAAATATAAAAGCAAAACTTCAGTGAGGGTGAAATTAAAAACAAACCTACCCCCGAGAAATAGGGACGGGTGGCAGGGTTACAGATGAATAGGATCTTGTATGTACCTACTCGGTGGATGGGACAAATTGGACTAGTCTGTGTGGCAGCCCATTGGAGCAAGAAAGCTGAGGAGAACTGGGATGACTGGTCTTGGTCTGGAATAAAACTGATTGGAACTGGCTGTGGGTAGTAGCATATGGCCAGACTGGGGGAGGTGGCAGTAAATTAAGCCCACCTAATACTCTTCTCTGGGGATAACTTTCTCCAGGATCTTGGGTTAACAACCACCCCATTTCTTCACTGAATTTAGCTCTAGGGTGTTTTGTGTATGTGTGTGTGTGGATGGGGAGGGGGTTGTTGTTGGTGGTGTTAGGGGTAGCATGAAGAGGTAGGGGTTAGGATTGGGGGTGGAATTTATAAATTCCTAACTATAGCCAGGCTGACAGGAAAAAAAAATTCTGCCTGAAGTTAATTAAAAGTTAATTAAAACAGTTGATTGATAATGAAGATCCTGGATCTTCCCCTGGTGAAAAATGGGGGCAGTTTATTAATGATTCAATAATATCACAAAGTGCCCTTCTGCCTCCCCCACAGTGGAATGTTTTACATTGTTGAGGGGGGGGGGGATGTGAGAGGGAAGCCATACATTTATTGGGTAGGTGTTGTAAGCAGCATCTCTGGAACCCAAAGAACTATTCACATTTAAGGCACAGTTGACTGAGAGGTGAGGTAGGGTAAAAATAAGAATGGGCCTACAAGCAGCTCTTTGATATTTTTGAGGTGGTGAGGAGAACCCTGCATGCTTTAGCTCAGGGCTTTCTTTACAGAGAAAATTTGGATCTGTACTTGTGGCTTAGTTTTTCCCATTTAAAAAAAAAAAAAGTTGACAAGACCTGGTGAGTGAAGTGCTGTTTCCCCAAATCCTTGGTAAGGAGACTGTGTGTAACTGTGTTAAAGAGAAAATGTATGTTGATTCCCTCCCAAATAGTAGCCTGGAATCTTTGCACTGGCGGGTACCTTCCATGTCAGCAGTACAGAAATCCCTTTGCAAAAACTAGTAGGGGAGTCATCCAGTCTTTGCTTGTCTATAACCAGTAATGGAGAGAGTTCTCTGCCTTACCTGGTCAGTTTTTTGAGGCTCCATTTATAGCAGGGGAGTCACCCAGTCTTTGCTTGCCTGTAACCGGTGATGGAGAGAGTTCACTATCTTATCTGGTCAGTGTTCTGAAGGCTCTGTTTATTAGAATACTCTTCCTTAAAAGAAATCGAAATTTGCCTCCTGGTCACTCCCCCGCCTCACACCCAGTTGTGTTCTCCAGAGGTGTTTCACCTCCACATACATGCTGTATTACCGTTCTCTCCCATTCCTGGAGACGAGGATCCCTGGGTTTAAGTTCATGTGACGTCTGTCTCCTCCTCCCCAGAAACTGGAGACTAGCTAAGCCATGTCTGCGCCACGCGGGCGTCCCCATCTGTCCTTCTCCAGCAGCCTGGCCGGGCCGGGGATGGCCTCCCTGGCTCTCTGGGAGGAATGGACTCTGGCTAGAGCTTATTTTTTCGCCATTACGGCCTTGTGTGTATACAGAGCGGTGGGATGCTCGGGAAGGAACGCGCGGCCTCTCCCATTGGCTCTCAGGAGCCCGACGCTTCTGTTTATTTGACTTCGCTCTCCTCTGGGCCTCCGGCCTGCTCCTCCCTTCCTCTCCCTCCTGTCCGCCTGCTGCTTCCACACCTCCGGCCTCCACCAGATAGCTTTATTATCGCTCGCTGCCTCGGCCGGGCAGGTGTCCTTGTTTCAGGGAAGGCCGGAGCAGGATTAGAACTTGACAGCTGAATTGTTCCCTCGCTGAAAGGGATCTGCGGAGGGGAAACCGGGCCGTGACGCGCCGCCTCCGCCGGCTCAAGGTCGGCCTCTCCAAGAGCGTTTGTCGCCGAACAGGGGACCCCGCCGTCGGGCTCAGGATGCCGGAGCTGGGCGGGACGGCCTAGGCTGCATCTCAGCGACTCGGTCCCATCTCCTTCCTCCGGAGCAGATCAGGAGCTGGGAAAGATCTCGGGGCTGCCCGACCCACTTCTCCATCCACGGGCCGGAAGCGGAGGGACACCTCCCGGGTTACTTTCACAGCTCTGGGCCCAAACAGAGAAAGATCCGGAAGTGATAGGTTAGAGAATGTTGGCCTCCCGGGGGCAGCTAGATGGCGCAGTGGATAGAGCACCTGTCCCGGGTCAGAGGGCCCGATCCGGTGACCTCAACACCTAGCACTTCCTGGCTGCGTGACCCTGGGGAAGTCATTTAACCCGGATTGTTTAAAAAAAAACCGAAAGGGGAGAAGTTAGAGTCTTGCCTTCCTTGCCCCCTCCTTGGCTAATAGGCTGTAGGACGATCTAAGGCAACTTTTTATCTCTGAAATGAGGTGTTTGGACTAGAGCAGAGGTTCCTTTACGCTTTCTCCTATTCAGTGGGAACATGAGCGGAGGGCAGCTAGGGGGCGCAGTGGAGAGAGCAGCAGTGGCCTCAGAGAGGTAACACTTCCTGGCTGCGGGACCCTGGGCCAGTCGCTTAACCCCAACTGCCTCAGGGGGAAGAAGTGAATTCCGGAGCTTGTCACACACAGACACACAGATAAAGACGTCCCTTTACTAGTCACTGGTTTTAGAATGAGTTTTTACTTGGTGACAGAGCTGCGTTGCCCGGTTTGCTCTCTGCCCCTGGCGTCTCTGATCCCGGCCTGGGGGGGCGCCCTAGACTTGGCGCGTCCCCGCGCCCGCGGCCGCGCCTGCCTGTGCGCCCTCCGCCCTCCGGCGGGCACCGGCGGACATCCCGCCGGCCGGGCGGGCAGCAGCGAGCCCGGGACCCAAGGCTCCCCTCTGGGTAAGCCGCGCTTCCTTCAGGGAGCTGCTTTCTGTGCTTGAGGGACACCCAGGAAAAAGCAAACGAAAGAGACGCCCTAGAAAAGCTGGGGGTTCTGAAGCCCGTAAAGGAAAAGTCGCTTCCCAGGTTCAGCAGGAGAGGGGAGCCGGGGAGGCCAGGCCGGGCCGGCGGGCCCGTCCTCCCCGCTGCGACCTCTGGCGCTGCCCTTCGCCCTGACTCGGGCTCCCGGCGGCGGCCCGAGCCCTGGGGGGGGCGGGGGGGAGGGTCGGGTCGGGGTCCGCCAGCTCCGAGCGGGCTCTGAGCCGCGGAGCCTCCCGGGAGAAGCAGGCCTCGACGGCGCTTTCTTTCTTTAAGCCGGGGCCTAGCTCCGAGGTCCCAGTGGGGTGGAAGGTACGATTACAACTGCTACTTCCCTAAACCCTTTTGTCAACAAAGGCTAATCCCTTCGGGGTGAGTGTCTGAGGGCTGGGGTTGCGACCAGTCATTGGGCCGGGGCCAGAGGCCGTGGGGAAGCCCCACCCTTCAACTTCTCACCCTTCCTTCCCCACCCTTGGAGGGTGAACGTCTCTTGCTTGGATTTGTGAATCAGCCGGGAGATCCTGAGCTAACGACTTCCTCTCCCGGGGCCTCAGTTTCCCCTTCCGCAGCCCAGATCTGCTCGGCAGCCGTCAAGCACCTTCTGCGTACAAAGCTCTGGGTTCAGGAATACAACAGTTAAAAAAGTGGCCCCGCACCTGCCTGCCAGGTGCTAAAAGCGTGTGGGTTCGATGTGCCACTTCCCTGGCGCAGAGATTTGGGAGGCTAAAAGTCTGGACAAGAGGAGAAGCTCGGGGCGTCAGGGAGGGCTTCCTGGAGGAGCAGGCGCCTGAGGTTCTGGCAGGTTGGATAGCTGTTCTCAGAAGCCTGGGAGCCGAGACACGCTAAGTTTGTCCCTGAAGTTGCTGCAGTTCTTGAGAATAAGGAGCGCCTGTAGGTGAGTGTTGACTCTACCTTTCCAGCAGCGTTTTCCCGGAAACTGCTGCTAGAGAGGCCGAGCTTAGAAATGGAAATGCGCGCTGGGTCCGATTTATGAATTGGGGAAAAAAAGTATTTGCTCTGGTGTGGCAGGAGTGGGGAGTGGTTGAAGCTGAAGTGGGTTTTTCTATTTAACCATTTAAGGAAAAGTGTTCACACGGCCCCTCGCTTCCCCCTCCTTCTCCCCTGTCCCAAGAGCAAATGCAGCGTGGAGAATGAGAATGCCTGCCGGCACCCGCCCAGCTCCGGGGCCTGAAAGCCGACCCGGGGGTCCGATGACGTCACAGCTCCGGAGCCCCAAACCAAAGCGAGTTCTGGAGCCTCCCAAAATAGCAGTCACGGTGCTCTTTGAAGGCAGGCCTTGCAGTGAAGCCGGGCCTGGCGGCTGTTGGGGACCCAGACTCGTCTCCTGAGGGACCCAGCTTTTTGTGCAGAAGGAGGGGTGTGTATGTGTGTGTGTGAGAGAGAGAGAGCCGGCCCCAGACCAGAAGGGCCAGGCTGGGAAGCTGTCTGCTTTTGTGCTTCCTTCTCTAACCATGAACTTGCTGGGCTGCCGGTGACCTTGTATATGGAAATAAGGTGGACTCCCCTGAGCGAGGCTCCCAGCTCCATACTTGCTGAAACCTGTGATCAGAACTCCTAACAGGTCCCCAGGAAAGTTGAAATGGGATTCTGTTATTCAGGGCTCCTCCGATTGTTTGTACAGAAAATCCTGCTGTCCAGGCAAGTCAGCCTTTAGGAGACGCAAGCTGGAACTAGCAGGAAATGTTGTTGAACAGAAACAAAGAATGAAAGGGGGGGTCCAAGTTTTCCTATTTTCAAGGTCTTCCTAAGTTAATTTCTGAAAGAAACCTGTCTGTAACTCTCCCCCCTCCCCAACACACACCTTGGTTTTAAGAAAGTGATGGAGGAAATGTAGCATATTATCATGCTATCTCATATCCCTGTGTAGCACTTATATATGTGTGTGTGTGTGTGATATATATTTAATATATATGTGTATATTATGTAGCACTTATGTGAAGAAATCCATCAGACCCGCACAGTTGTCCTTTGGGTTAGCCTGGTGGAGATTGTAATCCCTGTTTGGCGGGGAGGAAGCCGAGGCACAGAAAAGGTAAGTTGTTCCATGAGCAGTGAGGGAGCATACTGAACAGGGCCGTGTCCTGGGGTCTGAGAGGCATTAAGTTCTGCTCCAGACTCACTTCTTAGCTTAACTTAGCTTAACAAATAACTTGACTTTTGTCAGCTTCAGTTTCCTCACTGTCAAATGAGAGTGATAGCACCTCCTCCCAATGTTCTTGTGAGGATCAAATTATGTAAGATTTGGTTTTTTAAAAAGATGCTTGGCCAGGTGCCTGGCACATAGTAGGCACTTAATAGAGGTCTGTTCCTTTCCTGAACTCCCCCCACCCTTGTCACAGAATGGGCTCGGGATTGTGCCAGGCTGTGAACTTCAAAACTAGCCCAGTTCCTTGGATTGGAGACAGCAAGCCAGTGGTTGTTTCTGGTGTGAAGATCAGGGATTCCCCGTGGCCCCCAACTTTGTCACCTGAAGAAGGCATTGTCTTACATTTTCAGATTGAAATCCTACCCATCCTTTAGGGCCAAGATTAATTACATCGCCTCCAGGAAGCCTTTTATTGCCTATACCACCCAGTTTTGCATTTTATAAGGCAACTATACTTCCCCTTCCCTGTCTTAGTGGACATCTAATCTGATTGTGGCCCAGGCCCCTTCATCTCCTGCCTGGGAACCAGCCCTCTCGCTGAAGGAGATCTCCAGATGTGGCCTGGTGGGGAAGTCCGTCAGCAGGGCTTGGGAGGGCTGGCAGAGCTCTGGAGGGCCCGGACACAGGCTTTTCAGAAGTGCTTAATGGTGGAGGACTTCTGTGCCCATCATGCACCAGACTGGGAGCTCCTTGGAGGCAGGAGTCATACCTGACATAATAGATGCTCATTAAATGCAGATTGAATAAAGCTGGGTCTGGGAGCCTTATATATCTTCATTGTAGCCCCAGATAATTCTAGCTGGTGCTTTCTTCCCGTGGAGTGATCTTCCCTCAGCACTCTCCTCTAGAGTGCCCAGGAGTTGCTTTACTTTTCCCCATTCTATGAGTATTTAATAAACATTTATCAGCCCATTCATTTAAAAAATATTTATCAAACAGCTATTCTAGATAGCCATCAGAGGGAACTAAGGAAAGGCATATATTATATATGGATACATAAAGTATATTATATTCATGGTTTATCTGACATTGTAATGAGGAGGAGGAGAGTATGTCGGGTGTTCTGTTAGTATATATTTCCTCCAGAGAGTGATCAGGGAAGGCTTTCTGGAGGAGGTAGCATTTCTCTGTGTTAGGACTTAAAAGAGAGGCTTTCAGGCATTCCAGTAAGAAGGAACAGTTATAGGCAGAGAGGCAGGAAAACATTGGATTTATCTTGGGGAAAAGTAGACAGAATTTGACTTGTTATCAACATTTATTTTGCACTTACTGAATGCCAGACTGTGAAAAGAAGGGCTTCAGTCAAATTAATGGAGGACTCTGGGTTCTGTTAATGACAGAAAGTTATGGAAGTTTTCTGAACAAGGAGGTAAAGCAGTATTATTTTAGGCAGCAGTTAGCTGGGGAAGTGGACAGAGGATTGAACTGGAGTCAGGAAGACTCAGCTGGCTGAATTCAAATCTGACCTCAGGTACTTACTAGCTGTATGAGCTTGTGCACTCATCTAGCTCTGCCTCAGTTTCCTGAAATGTGAAATGAGCTGGAGAAGGAAATGGCAAACCTTTGCCAAAAAACAAAACAAAACAAAAAAAACCAAAACCCAGTGAGATCACAAAGGGTTAGACATTACTGAAAACAACAAAGTCATGAAGGGAAAAGAGCCAGGCTTGGGTTCAAGATTGCCTATGTGGTGAAGTTGAGAAAGCGATAAACTTAGAGAACCTGAATTCATATCTAACCCTGGATAATCACAATCTCTTCTTGCTTCATTTCCCTCAACTTTCAAACAGGAAAAAATAGTAGCATTGACCTCATAAGGCTGTTGTGAGAATCATAGGAGATAGTTAAGAAAAAAAAAATGCTTAGCACATTTCCTGGCACATAATAGGCATTATAAATCCTTATTACCTTCCCTTTCCCCACTTTGTGACTTTGGGTGAGCCAATTTCCTTCCTTATAACCTCAGTTTTTTCCTTTGTAAAATACCAATAACAATATTGCTAGTACCTATCTCAGAGGGTTATGATAAAAGCATTTTTTAAATCTTAAAATATTTTTAAAATGTGAATTATTATTAAGACAAGAATTGTCTGTAGATAAAATGAACCTGACAGCATGTGCAGGATGGCTGTGAAGGGAGAAAGCCTGGAAGCAGGATGTTAGGATGCTGTTGTAATAGGTAAGTGAAAAAAGAGAAGACAGAAGAAAGTAAATGTTATGTATGTAATAGAAGTGTCTGGACAAGTTAAAAGTCTATGAATTTAGTGGAATACTAATGTGCTTGTAAGAACTGGCGAATAAGATGTTTTCACAGAAACCTTTGGGAAGACTTGTGTGAACATATGCAGATTGAGGAGAGCAGAACCAGGAGAACATTTTAGACCATAATGTCAACTGGAAAAAAAATACAATTTGGAAGATCTAAGAACTGTGATCAGCTCAATAATCAGACATACTTCCAATAGACTAATAGGCAAAATGTGTTTTTGGACATGGCTGACACAAATTTGTTTTGCCCTACTAGGCTTATCCAACATCAGGGCTTTGTTTTTCTCTTCTAATTAAGATGGGAGAAAAATATATGTGTGATAATTGGAAAAAATATAAAGCAATTTAAAAAAGCATGAGACTCTAAGAACTGGGTTCAAATGCTGATTGAAATGAGTCAGGTACTTTCCTTCTCAATGAGGCCATCTCTAAGAGGCTCTTATAATTTGTACTACCTTCGCTTAATTGTAGGGAAAGGGTGTTAGGTATTTTAAGGTGCCATGTAAATCTTGGTAAGTATTTTAGTATCATGGGAAGGAACCTAAGTTAAATGTGTACTGCCCGGGAAAGCCCGGGAAGAAAGCCCCCAGACTCTGCCCCCTAGGCGTTACTCTTTCCCTGAAACTAGATGGGACTTACAAGGGTGGTCTGTGGATGTGGTGGTGGTTGGACCAGTTGGCACTCTCCCCTGTCAGGAGAAAGGCTGACACATTTTGGGAATCAGGCTTCAGGGGAAATCTTCAGCCCAGCCCCCTTGCCAAGTGCCAAGGTAGGGAAGTTCCCCAAAGAGTGAAGTCAAGCTGTTGGTTAGTGAAGAGGTCACTTGTGCTCCCTTAAATTTGGGGGCCTCTTGGGGGCGGACGCCGATGCAGGAAAGAGTGGGTAGAACAGCTCTAGAGGGAAGGATCTCTTGTTGAGTTGGGGGAGATGGTTTTATAGGAGGAGGAGGAGGGCCTCCTACCCCTATCCCTCAGCCCTTTTTCTTTCCTTGGCTCAATGATGATGATGATGATGATTTTTTTTAAGCCACAGAAACCGTGAGGGAGCTGGAAGGGGCTGGTTGGTACATTTAAGTTTGATTCTGCTTGGTTACTGACGTTTCCATGGGAACTCACCACTGACTTAGCCAGGAAACCTCAAGGAATCAGTGGGGCTTGTGGTAGTTGAGATTTCCTGCCAGAGGCTCACAGTTTCCCAAGACCCAATTCTGCATGGGTGGCTCAGGGAACTGGGACCTTACCTGGAATCCTACCTGGGAGCATAGGCTACAGAGGCTTCCCCTTTCCGGCCATATCCGGGGAAATGGAGGAGGTGCGGATTCAGAGATAAAAGGTGCCCATAAAATGGTAATGGCACTTGCATCTGGGTGCAACATTTTTCCTGGGCCTTTTTTTGGGCCGCTTTCAACTTAATAAATCAATTGGGTTTTATGGACTCCGAATTGGGAAAGGGTGAAAGGGGAGACTCTGAAACTTGGGTACTTGGCGAGGTGAGAGCCCCACAAAGAGTGCTTTGTGGGCCCAGAGGCCCCATGAAGTCAGGCAGGGTGGCCAGCAGGACTTCCGGGTGGCCGCCCTATCCAGCCCTTCTCCCCGCCTCGTGGGGCATTTACATTTTATTAGGTGTAGTTCACTCACTTTCTCTTGCCTGCCCCACCCCCCTCCAGGCCCCTGTCTTTGTAGTCCCCAGAGGGGTAGATTTTCTCTGAACTCTTAAGGGATTTGGGGGGAGGTGGAGGGTTTCTCTGGACAGCCCTGCCCCTCTGACATCACCCCCCCCCCCCCCCCCCCTGCCATCCCTGAGATCTTCCCTGGCACATGGACTGAGACATGAGTAACCCTGTGACTGTGACTAAATTAAAGAGCTGAAAGAGGTCTTAATTTACAGGTGAGAAAACTAGTACCCAGGAAAATGACTGATCTAAGGTCACCTAGCTAAGGAAGTGGCAGAGCTGGAACTTATTAAACTTTCTGTGCCTTGGTTTTTCCATCTTTAAAATAGAATAGTAATTGCATTATCTTAAAGAATTGTTGAGGAATGTATGTAAATGCTCCATAATTCAGATATTATTTTAGGTTCAGGAGTCATAGAATCTTGTTTTCATAGAATACTTTATGTACTTTTTGCTCTAAATGCCTATGATGTGTTTCTTATCTACTCTTTTAATCTTTATATTAATTCTATGAAATGGACTGGATGGGTAGAGTAACCTTCATTTAACAGTTGTGGAAACTGAGATAAAGTGAATTTTATTTGTTCTCTTTTGCCTTCTTTGCCTCATACTCCCAAGTCTGAGTTTCTCACTAAGATGGTTAAACATGGCGACCATTTACCCTAGATTTTCTAGAATAGTTCCAGATTTTAAGGAAAAAAAAAAGCATTGTAAAAGGTCTGTCCCTCAGTCTCTGGACTCTGATTTTTGTTTCAGGAAGTATATTCACCATACTGTCAGAAAGCTGGCTGTGGTTAGGATGGGGATTCTCAGTGCATCAGAGGGAGACTACAACAAGAATTGAGCCCTTCTTTCTTGATGCAAGAGTAGTTTTCTGATTGTTTTGGCAAGCCTAGAATCTTCAGTAGGCCCTGGGTCCTTAAGCAATCCCTTTGTAAGGGAGTGAGCAGGAGGGAGAGGCCTAGCTCTCCCCAGATCCTCCTAAAATTAGGAATCTGGGGGAAAAAATTCTCCAGACTAGAAGTCTGGCTGTGGAGGCTAGGAGGAAGGATGAGTGAAGAGGAGGGTGGGGAGAAGGAACAGGGCTGCTTCTGCACACACCCCAGCCCTGTGTGAGATATTCAACTCACAGACAGTGAAATTGCACCCTAGAGTTACGAAGCAATTGTCTAGCTCAGCAGCCGAATGAGCATGAAATGGTCCAGAAAGTAGCTAAATAAAATTGGCTAATGCAGATGCATGAAAATAATGGGATATATATGTTACGTGTATACATACATATATATTTGTACATTTGTGGGTATTCACACACTAGATAGACTTATTTCACTATAGCATGGTATCTCAGAATACATGTTTTTAAAATGTGTATTATGTATTCTGTGTCTGTGAATGTGTATGTGTGTGATGGATATGACCAATCTGGGAATTGTTTTTCTAGATCTCCTGAAATGCTGGTTGGTCGACTTGCCTGTGTATTCACGGTTTCTTGTCTCATTGCCCACCCCTAGCCCCTTCCTAGCTCCACACCTTTGCAGTAAAAGTTCATCCAGTATGGTATCAATGAGCAACATTTCCTTACTTTATTTCTCCTGGATTTAATCAGTCTGAGAGCTCCACCTGTCTCCCGCCCCCCAGTGCCCAGACTGGGAGCGGGTGCTTGGTGATGGGAGCACAGGCCTGCTCCCATCCCAGTTTGGAAGTGGATGTGGATTTGTGGATGCTCCAGAGACTTTGTGTCCAGTGGGTGCTCCCAGAGTGCCCCCCGAGGATACAGTGGCGTGGAGAGTCTCCTATTCTAACAGGAGGGACAAGAGTAATCCACAAGAAAATCAAGGAACAGCATAAAGCTCCCAGATTACCAAGCCTGTTGTTGTGGCACAGAAAAGGGAGAATTGGGGTAGGTTTCCATAGTGGAAAATGACAGGAATGTGAACATCAGCTGTGATGTGAGAAAGTGATAGTATTTTTGTTGGAAAATCATATTGGATAGCTTTTTTCCCCCTGGTAACATTCTAAGTGAACCACAACTCTGAGGCCCATTACAAGGATGGGGCATGTACCTTGTAAGATTCTAAACAAATGCTTTTTCGGTGGCCCCTGGCTTTCTGCTTTTTCCATTTACTATAGTCCTTCCTTTTCCCCCTCTCTTCCTTATGAAGGGTTGATGTGACCTCTCAAAGGCCTGCCCTGCTTCGAGTTTTATTTGCTTTGGTAAGAGAAATCGCTATTTAAAATCCATCTGTTTTCCTTTGGAGCTTAGTGAAAAAAAAAAAGAATCTTTAGAGCTCTAAGGAACGTTAGTGGATCAGCCCGATATCCTCATTTTGCAGTGAGGAAACTTGTCCTTAGGTGGAGTGACTGACCTAAGGCCATACAGTTGGTTAGCCTTGTATAGTGGAGAGAATGCTTGTCAGGGATGGTGTAGAAAGTAGGAAGACTTGGTTGAACTTGCCTCTGATTCTAGCTGGATGTTCATAAGTAAATAAATCATTAAACTGAAGTGTATTTCTCATCCTTAAAATGAGGGGGTTCACTTAGATGGCCTCTTAAGCATTTTTTTAAGTTCTTAATTCTATGAGACTGACCCAGTGCTTTGAGAACTACTCCACTCAGCATAGTATATTGCATATTATTAATATTATTGAACTGACAGTAAAAAGTTTGGTTCAAACCCCAATTCTTTCAGGAACTAGATGTGTGAATTTTGGGCAAATCCCTTTTCTTTCTCTGGGTGCCTCAGTTTTTTCATTTGTAAATGGAAAGGTTGATATAGGTGATCTCCAGGGTCCCATCCAGCTCTTAACATTCTATTATCTTAATTAGTGGCCTATTTTATCAGCTTCTATAACACTTTCCCCTTTATCCCTCTTACAAAATTCTTGTTATGCTCACCTGCTACTTAATTAACACCCAGATAGGCTTCACCCCTGCTGGGGGACTTGGTCTTCTGATCTGAACTATGACTCTGCTGGGATGCCTGGAGGATCCCATATGCCTCTGTAACATAAATGAGACTAACTGGAGGTTCCTTCCTTAGGGGGAGCGTGTCCCTTAGGACTAACATTCTAGATTTACTGCTCTGGAGACCCTTTTAAAGGGAGTAAAATTGCATTTTGGAGATAAGGCCAATTTTCCTCCAGGTCAGTTTGACCATAACTTGGTTCTCATAGAAAGGTTCCCACTATGTATTGTTGTCTTGAAGGAGATTTTAGCTATGATAGATAGAATACCCATCTAGAAAGAACAGATGGGCTTAAGGCAGAGATTTATATTCCAAGTTGGTTTTGACTTTAAAACCAAAACCACTTGAGTCATTAGCCACAGATAAAGATAGTAAAACGGCATTGACCTTGAACAGTGATCCAGAACTCACTCCTGCTACCTTGGTCCATGAGCCAAATAATAACAAATAACTAGTATTTGTATAGCATTTTAAAGGTTACAAAGCACTTATATTTATGTATGTGAATATATGTATATATCAACCCTATAATTGATATTATATATTATATATAGTTGCTATTATATATTATATGCATATATATTCATACATATACATACATATTCATATTCATATACATATATTCATACATATGTGCACACACACATATACACCAACCCTATCAGATAGTTGCTATTATTATCTTCATTTTTCCACCTGTCAAATGAAGAAAGTTGAACTAGAAAGGCTTTTTCAACTCTGGAATCCTGTTATCCTGGACTTCCAACCATTCTGGAGGGAGTGTAATGTCCAGCATCCACTATACCAGATCTTGGGCTGATAATTAGTGAATGGAAACCCCAATTTTTTCTCTTCCAGACTCTGCTGGGAAGTGACAGACCTTTCCCCCTTCTCCTATTTTATATAGCAATTTTGGAAGGAATTCATCTCACAACTGTCCCTACTCTGGCAAAAAAAGGAGGCCCAGAAGTAGGAAGGTGAAAGTTTTGGAATACCTTTGTGTCCTCGGCTATGCTTTGGAAGACAGGACTTGTTGCTCTTGCAAGTAGGGACAGTCTGTGAGTGGCTGGATGCTATGGCACCTTCTTTGAAAATCTTTTTCTCTTTTAGCTGTCCCTCCCTTTGCTTGCCTGGGTTGCCCAGGGCTGACTTTCATGTTGGTCTGCATTCCAAAGCCATGTAAAATGCAGTCTCCAATTTCATTCTCCCCCCCCCCCCCCCCCCCCCCCCCCCCCCCCCCCCCCCCCCCCCACACACACACACACACTCCCCCAGCGTATTGTTGAGCCTGCCCCCTTCAGATCCATAGAAAAAGATCTGGTGGATTTTTTTCTTTTTGCATCCCCCTCTAAACCACTTTTATCTCTCTTGCACCAGGAAGCAAGATTTTGCTATATATAAGAATGATCTCAAGTCCTCCCTTCTATTCCAAAATACACATCTGGCTGACCATAGGACTGGGGAATCTCTGGAAATTGCATGCAAAAAATGATCAGGTATAAAGGAAAGGGCAGAAAGTAAATCTGAAGGAAAATGAGCCATAAAGTTCTTATATTGGCAAAGACCTCCTGGTCCCTTAATACTGCTCCCTCTGCCTCAATTTGGATGCTTTTCTTCATTTTCATCTTTTTGACTCTCTTTTGGTGGGGGAAGTGACTGCAACCCAACTGCAGGAAGTGTATGAGAAGGGGCCTGGGATTTTTCCCAGCCCACCCCATTTGAAAGTGGTTTGAAGAGTAAAGGAGGGGATAAATGAGGGGTGGGACCGGCTATTGCCATGCATCCCTGTGGATTTATTGCAATCTGCTAGGGGAACTGTCTTTGTATGCTCTTAGTGTAATTTTCTGGTTACAGTAGACATTTAATAAATTTATAAATTTATTTTTATTTATATTTATTATATATTATTATATATTTATATATTTATAATATATTTATATTGTATTTATATATTATAAAATAAATAAATAAAAATTTAATAAATGTTGGAGGAATAGATAAAATGAGTTTATTTTTCTTCCTCTGTCTCCATTGTGTGTGTGTGTGTGTGTTAATTCTACTCCCTTTACCCCCAGCATTTGGACTGCTGGGTTTCATCAGTTTTGGATCATTGAGTCATAGGATTACAGGGTTAAAGGCTAAAATTCACTTCACTTCATTTCTCTTCTATACCTGGATTGAAGATAGAGGCTGGAGAGAGAACTGGCCCTTGATATCTGTCCCTGGAGACTTAGATTCAAGTACTTCCTCTTATTCACACTAGTCAAATCTCTTAACCTCTCTGTGCTCCTGGCAACGCCAACACTAAAGTTGCTGATATGCATTGATGCAGCAGAATTACGGATAGAGTTCTCTGTACTAATGTATTTTGTGCCTCCCTTATGGCAGCCTCTGGAGAATACAAAAATCAATGGAGAAACAATTCTTACCTTCAAGAAGCATATATTTTCCTGGAAGGGACCTGAGTGGTCTTTTAGTCTCCAGCCACTCATTTTATAGATCAGAAAATTGAGGCCTAGAAGGGAAGCAAGTAATTTAGGAAAGGTAGAATAGGTGAGTAAGATTAACAGTTGGAACCCAGATCTTTGGGGAACCAAAGCCTTGGGAAAAGTTTCTTAGATGGCGCAAGAGTAGATGAGGCAGCTACACACATGTAAAGGTAAGGATGTGGACTGAGCCTGGAATTTAAAAAACTAAAATTAGCGTCTAGTAAATGGTAAAGCTGGCTAGCCGGAGTTCAGAGGAGAGAGATGGCCGAGTGTGGGTCAGGTTTCTCAGACAAGGTGTGGGATTTCCTGGATGCTGGAGGACATAGCACCTAGTGGGAACTAGAGCAAGGATCTAGACCCATTGAGGGAGGACCAGTTTGGCTGGAGCTGGAGGATGGAATAGGAAAATTAGAGATAAGATTCTAACTGCAGAAGGTAGGGACCAAATTCTGGAGGGCTTGGAGGGCCTGGCTGAGTGAGTGTGGACTTTATTTAGCATGTCATACAAAAGCCATTGAAGTGTTTTGAGTGGGGGAGAATGACATGAAAGAACTTTTATTACCACCGTTTTGCTGCCTCTGTGTGTATTGATTTTCTATGACTGCCTCACCCTAAGTCCAGTTTATCTAGTAATATCTTACCTCCCCGAGTGATGACAATAAATACACTCTTGACGTGGCCATTCTTATATATTAGCCTTAATTATCGCTTTTAATTAGCCACATTTTAATGAAAGAGGCAATCTACAGTGAGCATTTACTAGGCACCTACTATATGCCAAGCTAAATGATGAGGATTCAAAAAGAGGCAAAGGCAGCCCTTGCTCTCAGGGAGCTCACAGATTGATGGGGGAAGACAACTCAAAAACAATCTTGAACAAATGTCCTTTCCTTGGATTCCCCTGGGAAGCAACAGCAGGTTTGCTTGTGCAACTGACTAGTCAGGGTCAAGGGCCCAATCGGATTGGGAAACACCCCCCAAATATTGGGTACCCCCCCCCCCAGAGGCACCGGCCAGTCATTCCCTGAACGTCTCCTGCCTCTGACTGTTTAGCTTCCCTTTGGAGTTGGGCATTGGGCCATTCAGGGTTCCCATTGTTTGTAAATTTATGGAGACCTCAGATAAACACTGCGGAGTTCAAAGGAGTGGACCTGTGAAGGGAATTCACTTGCCATTTGTAATGAGGTTACTTATTTAACAGGTTTCCTCTGTCAAATCACTGAGAAATTACTTGAAGGCTTGGAAACCTGGGACATTTTGAACTGTGGTTGGGACTTAAGCGTCAGCATAATTGACCAATTTAACTTAAGTATCAACATTTGCCTGGGGCAGAGGTCAGCCAGCCTGAAAGCCGAGCTGGCCAAAGTCTGTTGCTTTGTGAAGGCTATTTATTTAGTGCTTTAAGGGGGAGCGGCAGGCCAAGGTTTGGGTAGTGCCCCAGAGTCCATGCTCTCTTTACCTCTTCTGCTTTCTCTCCCCTGGTTCCAAGGGCTTTTTAACCAGGTCTTGCTTATGGATGGATTCAAAAGGGCTGAAAATCTGATCCTTACACTCATTGCTTGGTGGTCCGAGCCTTCCGACAGGGTTTCCCACCCCTTAGTCTTATTCTCTCCCCTTATTCTCTCCCCAGTGCGTCCAGCCCATTCTGTCCCAGGAAGTTCTCTCTAATTATGTGCGCTCACCTCGAGCACTCGAGGATCCCAGATCCCGGGTTTTCAGGATCTTTAAGACTCGATTCCTTCCTCTGGCATTTTGTAGCTTTATCCCTCTCTATCCTCTTGTTTACATCCTGCCCTCTCCCATTTCAAAGTCTTGGCTTTCACTGTTTGCCATGAATAATAGAATGAATACTGGCCCACAGGACCCCCTCCCCCTCGGTGGAAGGCGCTCCCTCCGAGGTCCCACTGGTGCCATCTCCTCCAAAAAACTTGCTGAAACGATAGCGATCTCTTCTGCCTCAAACACCCGTAGCACTTTGCGGGACCTCCGTTATCGCCCCTCTCCGTGAGGGTATTTGTTTAAGTCCTTTTCCCCGCCTCCCCATTAGATTGACTCCTTGGGAGAAGGCTTTTTTTTTCCAGGGCTTAACAGGTGACGGCTGAATCTGCCCCTGGAAGGGAAGCCCCGATTGGGTTAAACCCCCAAAGCCAGAGTTTGGGCCAAATTCGGGGCCTGCTACTGTGCGTTACCTAGGCCAGAGGTGCAGGTTCCCCTCGTGGGGATGGGGGAGAGAGGGCCTTGGACATGATCGTGGGGGCCCTCAGCGCAGGTCACTCACTTTGCTGTAACTTGACAGGGAGAGGAGCATCACCCGATAGCACCTCTGCGTGACTTAAATGTGGGCCTCGAGAATCTTGGGACGTTAGGGGTTCAGCTCCCTCCTCCTCCACAAAGCAAACCAAACCCCAAATGGAAAAGCAATGAGTAAAACAAAGACCTTTGGTCATCTTTCGAGTCCGGCGTCACCCCGGTTCTGTGTCCGGGTCAGCGTGCACACTACAGAGCAGAGACCCTCATTGCCTGAGCGTTGGGGGGGCTGGTGGGGGGAGGAACCTTTTACACATCAGCCCATTCTTTGGGTGCCAAAAACTTAAAGAAAAAATTAATTTAGGTAAAGAAGAAGGAAGAAGACTTGTATTTGAGAAAGCAAACAGTAAATGAGGGCATGACACAGTGGACGGTGCTTGGCTTATAACCCGGAAAACCTGTGTTCAAATCTAGCCTCTGGCATTTATTGGCAGTCTGACTGTGGGTCACGCCATTTGACCTCTTTGGGTACTTCCGTAACTTGAAGGGTTGAACTAAATGAACTCTGGGGTTCCCTGTACTTTTTGCTCTGTTAAACTATGACATAGCCAAAGGCAAAAAGTTAGAGGCTTGAGTGTGAGATAGAGGAGACACATTTGTCTAGTGTCTCATATCTATTGTGCAGAGTTCATAACTAATATGATTTTAGTATTAATTCTAGGAGATGCTTATGGGTAAGAATGGAAACACTGGTCCTGCCTATAGTGCCAGTGATAACCACAGCACGCTGGCTGGTGTCTCTAGAGATATGGGTTTCTCCCTCATGCACTACTCCTATCTTTTTTAATTAAAAAAAAAATTTTTTTTTTACTTGTGGAGATGAGAAAGGATTTGGTAAAAGCCAGCTTTTCTGATGTGGCCTCCTGCTGCTCTGCTCAGTCATTCTCCTTCAATAGTTCATCTTTAAAAGGAAGTACTGAACTTTTCTCATCTTTAAAATGGGTATAATGGGGTAGGGGGCGGAGGGACAGAGCCAAGATGGCAGAGAGTAGACAGGTTTAAAATGGCTGTAATGCTTCTAAGTATCCAATTCTCAAGAATTGGAAGAAAAGGGTTCTAAAACTCTTAAAATGTATGTCCTTAGTCAAGTTGTTAAATCTCCCACAAACTCAGCTTCCTCCTTTGTAAAAGGAGGTTGGATTAGATTATCTCTAAAGACTTTTTTAGTTCGGATGTTCCTTTATAGGATTATAGATTAGAGCCGGAAGGGGCTGTGAAGGTCACATAGTCCAGCCCCTCAGATTTAAATGGCTTAATAACCTTAAAAAGCTATCGAAAAATTATTATTATTTTATTATATTAGGTGATTGTTAAGATCTAGCTTTGACGTTCTATATTTTAAGAAAAAAGCTTATTATAACAGAAAAAACAATGGATCTGAAGTCCCAAGAGGTAGGCTCAAGTCCTGGCTTTGTTACTATCCATGGGAATGTCATCTCCCCTCAGGGCCAAGTCAACAAATATTTATAAAGTACCTGTATCTTGCTAAGTGCTGAACATCCAAAGAAAGTCTTAAGAGCTCACAAGTTAATGGGAGAGACAGTCTGCTAACAACTGTGTACAATCGAGATAGAGACAGGATAAAGTGGAGCGCCAGCCTTTGGGTTGGGATCTCCCCCCTTGTAGAATGTGGACGTGCTGGCCAGTGCCTGAAGAAGACTCAGAATTTTCTGACTGGTTCAGTCCCTGGCTGGTGTTTATTACTCTGTGCACTTTGTAGGGGAGCTGGGCATCCTGCTCAACCACATTTAAAAAAACTTAAGACGACTTACAGCTCGTCTATATTAGATTTTCTTAGAGCAACCCAAGGTTGGGGGTTGTGACAGAAAACCCCCTCCCGAGTTTAGCTCCCAGCTTAAGACCAAGTGCATGTGAGCCTGCAGTCTTGGGGGGTGAGGTGGAGCTAGGCCTTAGTTACAAATTATTAGTATATAGTATTAGGGCAGATTAGGGTCAGGAAGCCATGCCCTGTGAGTTTTTCTGTGGCCGTGAGAAGGGGCTAAAGTAGAGAGAGACCATGTGATCCTATGAAACCCTATAGCCTAGGTTACAAAGACATTTGAATGATTTCTTCTTTCCTAGACCATGGAGGCTGATGGGATGTTCGTCTCTTGCTAAGCTGGGGCGGGGGGAGGGGGGGCGCTAAATAAAATTAGAATCATTTTTCTTTGTTGTCAGCTGTTGGGAGAGCACGGAGTGGGATCCCAGTGTGCTTTTTACTTGTCCTGCCTGGTCCAGCCCGGGGGAAAGTCTGTCATCTGCCACTCCATTGCCTCTTCTCCTAAGGCTCTCGGAGCCAGACCTTCAGATCCAGACCCAGAAAACAGCGCCTGGTCTCTCAGTCTTTGCCTCAGAGCCCTCATCCCCACCTAAGGCTGGTGGTGGCTTGTGTGTTGTTGGAGGACCTCAGTAGAAGCCTTTGTCCCCATTCTCCAGGGGGGCAGGGAGACCCCAACCCAAAGACTTCCACTCTACTTTATCCTGTCTCTATCTCGATTGTACACAGTTGTTAGCAGACTGTCTCTCCCATTAACTTGTGAGCTCTTAAGACTTTCTTTGGATGTTCAGCACTTAGCAAGATACAGGTACTTTATAAATATTTGTTGACTTGGCCCTGAGGGGAAATGACATTCCCATGGATAGTAACAAAGCCAGAACTTGAGCCTACCTCTTGGGACTTCAGATCTACTGTTCTTTCTGTTATAATATGCTTTTCCTTAAAATACTTAAAATCTGGAGGTTTCTTTGACCAGGTACCTTTCTTAGCCTGGAGCTGGGTTCTCTGGAAGCCTTCTTCTCCTGAAAGATTCTGGATTGAGTTTCCCTTTCTTTTCCAATTTCTACTTCTTTAAGCCTTTTTCCTAACTCATGCCCCTTTACAATAGGAGTTGTTTAACTGCATAGCCTAAAGTTAAGTAGCTAGAGGTTAGAAGAAAGAGATAGGATGTCCTGATTCAGATTTTTTGCATGTCCCAGATCCCTTTGGAGAACCAAGGGACCCCTTCTCATGTTTTTAAAAACATAAAATAAAATACACAGGATTACAAAAGAAGCCAATTCTATTGAAATACATTTGATGCAATATTTAAAAAAAAAAGTTCATGGACCCATGGCTTTGATCTAGGAGCAAGGGAGCCCAAGCTATCATTTATCAAAAACAATCCAGAAAATTTAACCTAGGGACTGGAAAAGGGATAAGGAAGGGAGCCTATTGTATAAGAGGGACTAAGAGACCCAGGCTCTGGATATAAACATGTCCTTTCAGTGCCTCAGTTTCCTCCTCTGTAAAATTAAGAACTAGATCATTGAGATCTATCAGCTTTGACTCTTGAGATTATGGCTGTTGGAATTTTATTAATTCTCAAAATGACTTTGCTTTACTTTTTTTTTCCTCTTGGAATTCAAGAAATTGTTAAGTTTTGTCACTTCTATCCTCCCTATTGATGCAGCAGAAAGAATGTTGGTTAGGGAATTAGAAGTCCTGGATTAGTTTTTAGGCACAAGTGGTCTTGAACCAGTCATTTAATATCCTCAGATCTCAGATACCTCATCTATAAAATGAACTAGAGTGGGCTAGATGGACTCTGAGGACCTTCTAGCTTTAGGTCTATGATCTTATGAATGTTTCAGTTACATGGTAGCATTCTTTTTACTTCCATGAGGACCTTCCCAGTTTAGAATGTCTAACTTGTTAGCCCTAATATATATATATATATATATATATATATAAACTTATAACCCAATCCTTCTCTTAATTCTTTAGTTCATCTTTTACATGACTTTTTATTAATCCTTCTAATAAACCTCTGTGATTACCACATTCATAAATTTTCCCCAAGAGTCTTCTGTAGCTCCCAGTTGTTTAATGAAATAAAAATAGAAGTTTTGAGTATCTGGCATTCAAGACTTCACTCTTGTCTGTCTTTCTTTTCCTTATCTCAGATTTTCTTATTTTTTTCTTAGGTCATAAGTTTCCATCTGAGAGGGACTTTCCCCAGATTTGGACATTTTACTAGAGAAGGACTAGGTAGGGAAACAGAGGCCCTCAAAAAAGTTGAATAATTTGCCCAAGGTGATACAACTAGATATGAACTCAAGCTCTCTGACTCCAGATAAATGTTATTTCCTCTGCAATGGTTTGCCCTTTAAAGTCTCTTCTCTTCAAAACTGACTATTATATGTCTTACCTTTCCTAGATGAATTTTCCTCTCCTTTTCTGACATAATTTTATTTTTTCAGAGTCCAGCTCCAGGATCATCTTCTTCAGGAAATCTTCCCTGATCTGTTCCCATCCCTATATATCCTCCAGCTTAAAAGTATCCTTCTCCTCAGTTTTTTCACATTTTTCCTGGCTCTCTCTCTTATTCTCCTCTTTATCCAAGGGTGTTCTAGTAAATGTTAAACAGCCAGCTTTCCAAGAAAAAAAAGGAAGATAGACTTTTACATATAATTTGCATTATTAACATTTTCTCCATTTAAAAAAATCTAGTCAACAAAACAATGACAGATTTGACTGATGTGGCAATTTCCAAGGTGTAGACAGACACCCATGCTGAAAATGCTGGCCTGCCATCTTCCAGCAGGACGCTGCCCATACCGATGGCCCACCTCCCTCTTCCTCCCCTGCCCAAGTACATTTTCAGCTTGTGGTGGGATTGTGCCAGGTTTGCCTTGTGTCTCCAGTTGCCCCCAGTGTGGTGCTGGGGGTTTTGTTTGGTAGGGGTTAATGAATGTTGGAGCTATTGGGTGGATCATCCTGACTGCAGAAAGCCCCCCTAGATCAGTGTGACAACTATCACTGTTCTGGGGATTACCCCCTCCGAGCCAGAGGCACAGCTCAGGGAGAGGGAGGGCTGAGCAGGGTGCCTGGTATTGGGCACACAGGGGACATTGGAACCTCGGAAGGGAGCTGCTCTCCGAGCAGGCCTGGGTGGGGTTTTATGAGCCCTTCTTGGGCTTGTGCTGGCTCTCAGAACAGGGGAAGCACTTTTAAAAAGATTTAAGACTTAACACTTTTAAAGAGCACAGGAAGTGGAGGAAACGGCAAATGAATCTGCACCCAGGTTGTGTGTTGGACAGCTAGGCTCTGGCCCCTGAGGGAGAGTTCTAGGGGCAGGGGCTAATGAAGGAGTGGGGACCCCAGGAAGGGGAAGGGTATGCTATTAGATGAGGAGAGAGAAGCCTGAATGTTTTCTTCTGAAGCCTTCTTAGCACAGGGTCTAGGACAAAATGGAAGCTGAATAAGTGTCACCTAATCTGGCCTCTTCCTTTACCTAGGGGAAAGGAAGGTGACTTGCCAGGATTATACTCAGAGTTAGTGACCTGCCAGGATGGGCATCCAGGTCTCTGGCTGCTGAAGGAGGGCCTTCTACCAAGTTTTCTCCAAGGTTTTAGAGTTAGAGATCCTAGATTCAGATCTAGAAGAGACCTTGGCTGAGTCAGTCTCATTTCACAACTGGGAAAGTTGAAGCCCAAGGTCACAGAACCCGCTCCTTTTGACTCAGTCTCTCTCCCCTTGCTCCTCAGAATTAGGCTTTCTTGGCTTCTAGCAGGGTCCATCAGTCAGTGGTCCTTCCTTCCCTATAAAAGACCCATGATTTGTGGGGCACCATACTGGATGCCAGCAGTCTTGCCCATAGTCTGGCTACAGAGATAGTACACGTAGGCCTGAGAAGACGGCCAACATAAGTAATGGTTGCTGAGTGCCAAATGAGCGGAACAGACAGTTCTGATGGAACTGGGTGGGGGGAGGAAGGGAAGGGAAGGAAGGTGGGGGCTGGAGTATCCAGGACAGACTTCTTGGAGGAGGAGGGCTTCCAGGTTGATGAGTAGGATTGGGAAAGGCCAGAAGGAAGACTGAAGGTGAGGCAGGAGAAAGACGGAAGAGTAAAGGCAGGACCTTGGGTAACAGACCAAGGGCCTTTTGAGTTGATCCTTTGAACAATGGGGAGCCATCAAAGCTTTTTTTTTTTTTTTTTAAATCTTTATTTGTCCCAGCTTAAAGAAGATGGGAAATAAGGGGAGTCACTTGGGTTACTGCACAATACCTGGTACGTTTATCTGATAATTCTTTTCCCCATCCGAGGTGGGTTTCCTGGATCTGTTTGAAGTCAGGGGACTGGATCAAATGACCTCACAGGGCTTTAGGATTTTAGGGAAACATTTTCAGCATGCTTTCTGTTTCATTTCGCACCTGCTCACTGTTTCCTCTCCTTCACCTCCCTCTCCCATGATCTCCCTAACAGCTCCCCTTTTTGGGAGAGTGAGTAGAATCAACAGGCTTAATGTTATTTTGGAGTCATTTTAACATCCGGGAATGTAGGGAGATTTCTGTTGCTTGATATAGGGGGAGAAAACAAGCAGGATTTGGGATTTTGGAATCCCTTCAGGATTTTGATGGATGGGGAGGTTCAGTCTGGAGCAGATTTTTAGGATAGATCTGGTCAGGGAGGATACAGCTAATCTTCTAATGTGTAATCTGTAGATTTTTACCATGAAAACTGGAGATGGTTAAGAAACCTCCTAAGACGGGAGGGCAAAGGTCAGAGCCTTTACTTTCCAGATAATTGGGGGAAAATTAACATTCAGGATGGGCTGAAGGACCGGATCTTCAGCTCTTGATGGTGTGAAAAGCAAGAACTGCTCCAGGAACCATGGCTTTATATCAAATTAGACTGTAGCTGTTTTAAAATTGGGGTCCTGCCACTTGCCTCCTTTAGCTTTCTTTGATCCCACTCTAGGAAGAGAAAAAACACAAGATGCACAGTGAAATAATTCTCTCCCTCTCCCATTTGTTGCTCTTAGAAATAAGCTGTTTGATATTTGAATCTTCTATGGCTTATTAACTCAGTGGTTAGAGCAAGGTACATATTTAGTCTAGATCTTTATGGCTGATCCTCCTGTCCCTTAATTCCAGTCACACACTGAGCTCCAATATCTCACAAAATATTATTGGAGATCTAAGGGAGACAAGTGTGGGTGAGAATATATCTATACCCACTGAAACAACTACTCCAAGCACATGCCTTGCTGGGAGTGGATCAGGAGTGCCATATTTGTTTACAAAGGATCTCGTTATGGGAGAAAAAGGGACAAATTAATGATTTGAGAACACCCTGTACTTTGCTATTTAGAACTTTGGTATTTCTTCTTGGCTTTGGGGGCCCACATCTATGCATTTTTCCTAATTGACTGGGGTGGGGGGGCTCTGCTTTGTCTTCTCGCTATTTCTCTGACGTCTTCATCTCCCCAAATACTTCCCTCGTTCACCAACAGGCTCTGGAGGAATTTCTTTGCTACAACGCCTTATTGGTTCTTCCAAACCCCCATACCATGTGCCCTGATAAAAACAAGTTTGCCTGAGACCAGAGTCCATGGGTGGTGGACCCACCCTCCCCTTCCCTTCCTATTCCTTTGGACTTTCAGCCTAGGATCAAGGTTGTCAAAGAGGAAGGCCTAAACTTGGAGAGTTAACTGTTTAATGGCCGTCCTCTTCCGGTCAGAATAAAATTGTAGCCAAGAGCAGAGCCTCTCCGTTTAGATCAGCCTAGCTCTAGCTTCTTTTCTGAAAGGGTCAATAGCCAAGGCCATCTATACTCCCTGAGGGCTAAGAAAAGGGAGGGAGGCAAAAAACCAGCAAGGGATGTGGGGTCTGGGAAGAGGGAATAGGAGGTCCAGCTTCCAGTTCTGGCCTTTTTTTCTAACTTCTGTTTCTTCTGGAATGCCGTACTTTTGGAGTCTTAGTTTCCTCATCTGTAAAATGAAGGGGACTTTTGGTCTCTAAAGTTCCTTGCAGTTATGACACTTTTATAGTTTCTTTGTTCCAATATTTTATATCCTGAGGTCCCTTCCAACTCTGACATTTTGTACTCTAAATTTGAAAAATTCTTTTTCTTCTTGGGTTGGTAATGGGTACTTAGTCCTGCCCAAGGCCAGGAGGCAGGACTAAAGGACCCTTAGAGCTAACTTGTGGGCTCATGGAGCCTCCTTGGATAGGGAGCCATAACTACATTGGATTGTGGGTGGGATTAGAATGAAAAATGGATTTTCAGGGGTGCTCCAATCCATTCCTTCTGCCCATATTTTAGCTTCCTGACCAGCACATGACCATATACCCATTTTATATTAGCAAATAATTCTACATTCTTTACTGCTGGAGAAGAAGATATATTTTTTTTCAAACATCGCTTACGATGTGATTGCTAGTAAAGCACAGAATAGAGTGGGGGAAAGTCTAAAATTGTAATTATGTATTATGATTTAAAAATTATAAATTCCTTGTACTCTATGTCATGGGCCTAGCCAAAGTTTTGTGTTATGGGAACTTCCTCTGCTGAGGCAGATTGGGATAATTTCCAATTTTGGAGGTTTACCTGAGGCTCTCAGAAAGGTCTAATGACTTGCCCAGCCTCACACAGTAAATTTCAGAGGTGGGATTTACCATGCCCTCTCCCTTCCCCCATCTTTTATCTTCCTGTCCAGCACTATCTGTTATGGCCATGTGGTTTGTCACATTCTGTAATTCTCTGTGAATATCTACAACTACCCTTCCCCACCCCCAAAGAAACCTTCCTTAATCTCCCAAATGTAAGCGATCTCTTCCTCTTTAAATCTCTAAACAACTTTATTTCTATGAATCAGGATATTCCCTCTATTCATATTATACCTTCTTTTGCGTAGCGCAGTGGGTGGAGTGCTGGTCTTAGAGTGAGGAAGATCTGAGTTCAAATCTGGCCTCAGATATTACTTACCTGTGGGACATTGGGCAAGTCATTTAACATGGTTCTGCTCTCAGTTTCTTCATTAGCAAAATGGGAACCATAAGTAACTTCCCTCTCAGGGTTGTCAGGAAGATAAAAAGAAATAGCATTTCCAAAATGCTTTGCAGATTTTAAAGTTCTTTATAAATGATTGATTATTAATTTTGTTGACTATCTCTCTTCTGCTAGACAAAGGCTTTTTCCATTTGTGACTCCTTTTTGCCCAATAAATTTTTCACACAACCCCAGGTATGTAGACATAAGATAGGAAGAGAAATCAAGCATCTACTGATAATTATTCATAATTTTGTGACTTCTGTATTCAGTCACTTGATCCATATGGAGTCTTGATCCACAGTTTAAGAAGCTTTGTGTTGTTAGACTGAATTTCTTGGGCAGAATTCCTATCTTACTCATCTTTGTATCACCATACCTCCTTGCACATACCTCTGTAGGTATTAAGAAATGTTTGTTCAGTAAACCTGTAAAGATGAATTTCTCAATGTATCTTGCAGATGATAGGATCTTATTCTCACATTTCATTTATTCAGCTGAATTTTTCTGAACTTTGGAAATGCAAGTGAAAATTGTCAGGCTTTCCAAGTCTCCCAAGTGATGAAGTGGATAGCTGGGTTTGGATCAGAAGGAACTAGATGTGAATCCTGTGTGTAGAATGAAATGGCTGCATCTGATGACCTCAGAAGTCCCATCCAGTTCTATTATTCCTGTGAGATATATACATACACACATATAATATGTGTTTGTATATATGCATATATTATATATAATGAGCATATAAATACATATACATATATATATATATATATATATATATATATATATATATATATATAGTGGGAAATGGAACTATAGAGTAATTTGGCTAGAATGTAGAGTACATTAAGAGATTTGATGTGAAATAAGGTAAAGATAGGATGGAATTAGATTGTAATGAGTTAAATGCCAGGTTGATGAATTTGTGTTTTATTTTTAAGGCAATAAGAAGGTTTTTGAGTGGGGATGTGACTTGCTTAGGTCTGTACCTTGGGAATATTATTTTGGCAGTTGTGTAAAGGGAGAAGCAGAGAAGGGAAAATGTTGTAGGAAAATCAGGAGGTGAGATTCAAGTGAGATGAGATACTGAACTAGAATGTGGGAGTGGGAATGAAGAGAAGGGGATATGTTTTAGAGCTGGTGTGGGGGCAGAATCCACAGGACTTGGCAACTGAATGGATATATGAGGTAAGAAGGAGGGGGAGAGTCATACAGGACTGCAAAGATCTGAATCTGGGTAACTAGGAGAAGGGTGGTACTATCCATAGAAACTAGGAAGTTTGGGGAAGAGCAAGTATGGGAGAAGACAAGTTTGGGGCATACTGAGTTTTGAGATTTTTATGCAAAAGCCAGGTAGACAAGCGTAGAAGGTAAGCACCAGAACTCAAGGATAAGATTGGAGAGATCTCTCTCACTTCCTCTCTTTGTCTCTGTCTCTTTCTCTCCCCCCCCCCCCCCTTCCCCCCTCCCCTCTCTTCCCCCCCCTGGTCATATCTAGCAAGATATGACCAGGTGGTAAGAATTCTCTATCAGAAGCTTGCTGTCTTTCATGGATCCCGACAGATGATAAATCCTCATAGTACAAAACCAAAGATCCTAATATCCTGGAAAACTCAAGTCAGTTATCACATTAACAGAGACTGAACTGTAGTCTGTAATCACATTAAAAAATACTTTAACATTCTAAATAGATGTCATTGTACCAAAATACTCCTAATCTCTCTAAGCTACATTGAATGCAAAGCTTTCAAAATATAGAGATCTAGTGGAAGAAATCAGTTTTGAGAAAAGGACTGGGTACATATGATCCCTTTTGTCCCATCTGTTACTGGAGTTGTACCAAGCATGGTTTTTAATGAGCTTATAGAAGATTACATCTTAATACTTTTATTCAACTTTAAAAATTAGTTATTTTATCTATCTGGGTAATATAGTCAGAAAAACGCCAGAGTAATAACAAGCTAGTGACTTGCCCTAAAGCCATTCCTATTTGAATCCGATGAAAAAACAATAATTACTGACAGTTATACAGTTTTTTTAAGAATTGCAGAGTACTTTTCATGCAGGATTTCATTTAGTCCTGATAATAACCCTGTGAGATAGATGATACATTTGTGAAGGTCAGAGGATAATTTGTTCAAGGCCATACAGCAAAGGGGTATCCCAGGCAGAATGAAATTACCTGAGGAGAGAAAAGGGAAAAGGGAGCCTGGAGGCATATCCTGGAGGAATGCTTTTACTTTGGAGTTGTAGGAAGTAGAAAACCAGGAAGGAAAGTGAGAAGAAACAATTAGGAGTATAAAAATCCGGAGAGAATAGCATTTCGGCAAAAGCCAAGGAAAAAGGGAGGGGACAAAGTGGGGGAGGGAGAGAGAGAAGAAAAGAAGGAGGAAGAAGACGAAAAAAGGAGAGAGAGAGAGAGAGAGAGAGAGAGAGAGAGAGAAAGAAGAGGAGGGAGGGAGAGAGATGTAAGCCTGAGGGAGAAAGGGAAGAGAAGGAGAAGAGTAGAAAAGGAAGACAAGAGAAAAAATGAGAAATTGTGAAATTATACTTTCCAAAAAGATAGGAGATGATCAAGCACATAGTTGAAGGGATTATCTTTGTGTATATTTGGATTTATCACATATATGTTTATGTATGGAGGTGCTTGTCTCCCTCATTAGAAGGCAAGCTTTTACCCAAGTAAAGGACAAGTACAAGGACTTGTACTTGAGTCCTTGGAGCCTAGCATAGCACTTAGAACAGCATAGGTGCTTAATAAATGATTGTGGATTGATTGAGAAGAGAGAGGAGGCTTATAACAATCAGGTTAAAGGACATGTTAGATATAAAGAAAAGGACAATTATAAGAGAGGGGACTTGAAGGATGTCTTAGTATAAAATGCAGGTGGCCTCCATAATGTTTTGTGGGATTTCCAACTGAAAGAGATTGAGGTTTTGACATTCATTTATCTCATCCCTATCATTCTGTAAATGAAGAAGTGAGTTGAGATGGGTTGAAATGAAGAATTACGGAATGTAAAGAGCAGGAATTTGGGGTCATAATTTTGAATTCTACCTCTTTTATCAGGGATTAAGTAATTAGGGATTTCTGACTCTTCAACTGCACAAGGAGGACCCCGGGGTTCCTGCTCAGATAGAACCGAAAGGGGCGAGTCCCTCTATTTTTTAAGTGGGGAAGCTTAGATACAGAGGAATCTGTCACTTATCATCAGTCACACTTGTTAGTAAGCGAATGAGTTGGGATTTGACCTCCCTATCTTCTGGTTCCAACTTCAGGGAACTATCTACTGGTTGTTTCCTATAATCTTACGGATTAGGCCTGGAATCCAAATCTTCTACCTCAGTCTAACAGACTTTCTGCTTTATCACATTACACCTCCTCCCTCCTCATAATTCTAGCTCTCAGCCAGTATGTAGTTATTGGTCCAGAATGTGTGGGCGTGGGCGTGAATATGTCTTGGTGCAAAGGGTCATGGATGGGGATTCATATATAGATTCTGCCCAGAGGAAGCAATGCTATCTAAGATCTCTAGAACCCAAGACTTAGGGTATCATTCAGTGTAAAGCTCCATTGGGAGATGGTGAACACTGGATTTGGGGACAGAAGAATTGGGTTCTAATTCCAGATTTGCCGATTTGAGCAAGTTAAGTGACATCATCTCGGCCTTGGTCTTATCATCTGTAAATTGAGAGTGAGATTGCTTACACTACTTGTCTCTCAGATTTGTTATGAATATTGAGATAAAATATGTGAAATACTTTGTGACTGTCAAATGTTCTCTATAAATGCATTCTAAGTATTATTATTATTATTATTTAGACTTTTGTATTGTTCTAATTGAGTCTGAAACTTCTACCAGGTGTATTCTTCTGGACAAGTCAATTAACTTTTCTGTTTGCCTCAGTTTCTTCATCTGTAAAATGGGAATAATAATAATATCACCCATCTCCTAAGAAGCTCAAATGAGATACTCTTGATAAAATGCTTTGCAAACTTTAAAGCACTAAACAAGTATTTGGTGCCTTAGGGACTGTAAGAGGGTAGGACAGAATAGCATGGAAACTCTTCAAAAAGGCCACAGTCTTGAGTGGGAATTCTTGGTACAGACACATGAAAAGATAAGTATCATCCTAAGTCATTGGGGGATCAGTGAGCCACTATCGTGGATATTGGAGATACAGAAGAGGCGACGTCCCGGAGTCCTTGCGACCAGTAACACATGCGTACAGGTTCCATTTCTGACAAGTGTTGGCTGTCTGACTCTGGGCTCTGGGCTCTCAGTGACTCTCAAGACTGCCAATTACAGAGAAGGTGCAGACTCCCATTAGCAGAAGCTAATTGGAAAATACCTAGGTGTTTCTGTTAGTAAAATTATAGGGCTAATCCCTGTGGTGCAGTGAACGGAGTTCTGGACCTAGAGTCAGCAAGCCCCGAATTTAATCTCGGCCTCAGACATTTAGTAGCTGTGTACACTGGGCAGGTAACTTAATCTCTGCCTCAGTTTTCTCATCTGTAAAATTGGATAATTATACTCACAACCTCCCGGGGTTGTTGTGAGGCTCAAATGAGATAACAATTGTCAAGTGCCTGGCACATAGTAAATGCTCTATAAATGTTAGTAGTTTTTATCCTTATCCATGGTAAATACTCTAGGGCAATGATGTCGACCTCAATTAAGAATGAGGTGACCACCAAATTGTTCATGAGGAACCCTGCAGGCACTTACTGGCTTAGAAGACCATATATTACTGTTATCTTCTTTTTGCATTTATGAAATTATATTTTGTTAAATAGTTCCCAATTACATTTGAATCTGATTTGGGCTGCAGAGATGCAAGGGCTGCATATTTCCCATGTCAGAGGCTGGAGAGAGCCTTGTGAGCCAGGGACAAGCTTCATGGAGCTGACAGGGCTTGAATCTGGGTCTTAAAAGATGGGCAAGCTTAATAGAGATGCCAAGGCAGAGGAAATGACTGGCACGAATTCCTGATGGCTGAGATAAGGCAAAAGAGAGGTTAGGAAGCTATTTTCAGTACATGGGCAGTTCAACAGTCGTCAAAATATCTGGTATAATACTTTACTTTTGCATAACATTTTCCAACCTTTCAGAATCCACCTTTATATCTTTTAGATTCTTTTATTTATTTATTATGCTGAGACAATCTGAGTTAAGTGACTTGCCCAGGGTCACACAGCTAGAAACTATTAAGTGTCTGAGGCCTGATTTGAACTCAGGTCCTCCTGACTTCAGGGCTGATGCTCTATCCACTGCACCACCTAGCTGCCCCAGCTTATTTTTTCTTATATTTTTATCAGGCGGATAGGGAGAGTAAGGAAGACCTGAATTCAAATGTGGTCTTTGTGTGACTCTGTTTAACTCAGTTCCTTCATCTGCAAAATGGGAACAATTATAGGACCTGCCTCCCGAGGTTATTGTGAGGATTAAATGAGACAATATTTGTATAGCTCTGAAAGCACTATATAAATGCTAGTTTTTGGTTATTATTATTGTTATCACTGGAGAATCATATATTGCTAAGGAAGGAAGGTTGGAAGTGCTAAGGTCATATGTGATGAACCCCATTCGTATATGAATTTTCTCTACAACAGTTCTGAACATCATTTGTCCAGCCTTTGTTTGAACACCTCTAAGGATGGGTAGGAATGGAATGGAAATCATTCCTCACTTCATGAGGCAGGCAGCCCATTCAATTTTGGGTTAACTCGATGCATTAGAGAATTCTTAAATTGAGGAAGCAGCAGTGGGCCCCAACTTATACCCACTGGTCCTAGTTTTTTCTTTGTATCTAGGCAGAATAAATGTAATTTGTTTTTCACATACCAGTCTTTCAGATATTTAAAGACCCATTATTTTTCCTCCCTTCCTGGCTATTTGTTCCTGTAGCCCCCACCCCCAAACTGTTCTTATCAGAAATGTGGCAGTTTTGTTTGAATGCATATATTCCTTGCATATACACATTACTCTTAATTAATTAATACACATATATTAATGATAGTCACCAAGTGAAGTTTACAAGCATTTATTAAGTACCTATTATGTTCTAAACATTATGCTAAGCCCCTCGCAGAGAACATACCCACTCTTAAAGGGCTCACATTCTAGTGGAAAAGACAAGATATAAACAGCTATATGTATACAAGAGACATACAAGATAAATTGGAGTTAATCTTTTAGGGAAGTCACCAATTACAGTGCTGAAAATTTTTAGTTTTAGAATTGTGCAAAAGCAATTTGCTAGGTTCACATTTTGTTTTGCATGGTAAAGCATCAAGTATTTTGTTGCAGCAGATGAGGAAACTGAGGCACAGAGAGGAATAACCCAAACTCTTTGTTTCAGCCCTGCTGGCTTGCTAGATGTCCTGCATTCATCTGCTCCCTTTGTGCCTTTGTTTCAAGTCTATTTTCTCTTCCTCTGACTCTTGGAATCTTTGGGTTCCTTCCAGGAACACCACCTTCTTCAGTAAGCCTTTAATGGTCCTTCCAAGGCCGAAGACATCTCCAAGAACTTTATTCTGTTTATTTTGTACATATCCTCTGTATACTCACAAATGTTGCCATTGATAGTGTTATGTAAGTTCCTTGAGGGTAGGCTGTGGTTTCAGTTCTGTTATTATATCCCCAGTGCCTGGAACATTTGACACATTTAATAAATGGTTGTTGATTAATTGAACTATTGTATGGAATCCTCTGGCTATAGGGTTGGCTGGTTGACCTCCTGTAAAAATACATTATAAAATGTCAGGAATTGCTTAAAAGGGGTTGCAGTTGTAGAAGAATTATGCTTTGTTTACCATTCAGGTATGTTGAAAGGGGTTTTGTGAGTGTGTTAAAGGGGGAGGAAAGGGAAGAGGTAAGAGAGAGAGAGAAGGAGTAAGAGAGGGGAAGGAAGAAAGGGAGGGAGAGAAACAGACAGAGACAGATGAGGGAAGAGAGAGAGAGAGACAGAGAAAGAGAGAGAGGAGAGAGAGGGAGGAAAAAGGAAGGGAGGGAAGGAGGGAGAGAGGGAGGAATTGAAATCTGCAGGACCTTTAGTAAGATATGAACTTAAATCTGGTTAAGATTCTTTTTTGCGAAAGAAGGAATAAACCTATAAGCCAGCCCTTCCCTAACAGTGAACAAAAGTAGTACCTGGAAGATTAACACGTTTCCAGATGGCCCTGTTTTTGGCACATCCTTTCTGGATTGTGCATGGATCCAGAAAAATAAAAGAAATTGATGATATTGGTATTGCCTTGTGGCTGCTGTGTCACAATTCGGAGATCCTGGGATCCATATTCTCTGAAAAAGACCCGGAGAAAATTCTTCTATAATTTCTCCAGGCTTGCTTGCCCCATGGCCCTCTTCAGCCAGCCCAGATCTCTTTACAAAGACACCTTCTTTGTGTGTCTCTCACTTTGCACTCCAACATGGGAGACCAGAATTGTCAATCTTCAGTTATAGGTAAAACAGTAGCAGGGAATCTGGTTGTCAGTGGCTACACTGTATATAATAAATTGTCCCAATTTATCTACCCATGAACAATTATTTTGTCTCCTTGAATGGCTAATGATAATACTTACATACCCTTAATCATGGTTGTGGTTAATAAGGTGGAGAAGGAAAAAAAAAAGAATTCAGAAATAAGTCAGAAGCTCAGAGATTTCTGCTAAATCCAAGTTGGACTGTTTCTGGGCCATGCAGCCAGTGCTCCCCTCTCCCCCCTTCTTTGGTCTCCTTTTCGGATCAGTAGAATTACATTTTGGCCAGGTGGAGGCTAGCGTGTCTTAGTGGCAAGAAGAATTAAAGCTTTGCGATGGTCTCCCTGGGGAAGGGGCAAAAACCAGATCAGCAGGGACCGGTCAGGGAAGCCAGCAAAGAAAGCTGGTCCGGGAGGGAGCCTGCTGCAGCCCCGGGGCGCAGGCCCAGCCAGGGTCGGGCTCTGCTGTGTTGTCAGCTCTTTCCATTTTTCATTCTCTGTGTTCCCTCTCTCCCCCCACAACCCCCCAATCTGCTGTTGGTTACTAATGTTTTCCAGCCAGCCTTGTTACAGGCAGCCTTTTCTGAGAACAATAAGGTCATTGTCAGGAGGAGAAGCATTGTTTTCTCATACTGTAATTGGTCTCCTTGGTCAGGTCTCAGCAACCCAGACAAAGAAGGAGCCCTGGAGAATCTGGGTTGGACTCCAAGCAGAGCTTTGGTTTGAAGCGCCCTCCTAGTGTCTTCCTTGATTGGGTCTTCCTCCCACCGCGGTCCCCCCTTCCTGCACCTGAGGCCTGATAGGGAGAGACATCCTACTCTGTCCTGAGAGAATCCCGGAGCTCTAGAGGCTCCAGGATTATTCTGTTCCTTCTCTTCCACGCTGGAGACAGGGAGAAGACTCTTCAGGAGGCAGGATCTACAGGATCCAAACAGTGGGTGTCTTTTTCTCAGATTTTTCCTTTTTGTTTCTGCCTCCACACCATGTGCAGCAGCTTGGCCAACCTAGGCTGGAGCCCATAGTGGTCACCATTTGGGGAAGGAAGGACAGGGCTGTGAGACAGGGCTGTCTCACCCTCACTGCAAGCTGCCCGGAGCCTCCCTCGGGGTTAGCATACAAGCAGTGGGCCCCCAGACAATGACAGGCCCACTCTGCCTTCAGTGGGTGGGACTGTGTGGACACTGCCCAGTGGTGACCGCCCCCTCCCCCAACCCTTCTCCTCACTTGCTGATTAATGGAGAGAGGTGCTGATGGAGGCTGAAGGAGGAGAGCTGTTTAGCTGTGATAGGGGGTCTCTTGGGAGAGGAAGGCACATGGAACAGAAGACAGATAAGGGAACTCGGCAGGTCTCTGAGGAGAGTTCGTCTGTTCCCTGGGGAAGGATAAGAAATGGAGTGATGCTTCCTGAGTAGTTTTTTCCATTTTTTTTCTTTGTGGATTCCGACTGTGCCTTCCTTCTTCCATTAGTGACCTCTTCTGTTCCTGAGGGTGGCTCTGCAGTTTGAATTTTGCAAGAATTCTTTCTCATTATTTGGCCCCCCCTCCCCCCTTTCCTGGCATTGTCAGAGATGGCTTCATTTTGCCGGGGCTGGGGTTGTTGCTTCCCTGAAAATGGACTTGTCAGGCCATTAGCAGGGATGAGGAGCATCATTTGGGGGTGAAAGTCCACGAGGACTATTTATCATGGAACACTCGGGCCGGAATGCATGCAAGCTCCTCTTTAGAGCTCTGTTGGGGGAACGGAGATGCAGTGAAGAGTCACTCATTGGCCCTCGATTTAAATCCCGGCCCTCTGCCTCTGGAGCTGCAAGGAATAGGGGCTGTTTTTTCCAACCTCCGCATGTTACAGAGGAGGGAAATGAGGCCCAAAGGAGATTAAGAGTTGCCTGAAGTTTCATCTCAGAGATACTTGAAAGGTTGGGCTCTAATCTTAAAATGGGACCATGAACCAAAAGTATATCTTGGAGAGAGAAGACATGGGTTAGATAAGTGCTTGTGCACTGCCTGACTCTGCTACTTAACTATCACTTGTGGCCTTGGTCTGGTCACTTCCGCTTTCTTATCTAAAAAAGGAGAGGTTTGGGTTAGATGATCTTGAGGACTCCTTCTATAACAAAATCCGAGGAGACCAGTCTATTATATTCTTTAATCAGCCAGTCTGTGGACTTGTAGGGGTTCTTAACCTTGGTTTTATAATTAAAGCATTTTGATAACTATTTCAGTATAGTTGGTTCCTCTGGTAATGCTATGTCTTTTATATATTTAAATACAGCATTCTGAGAAAGAGGTTCAGAGACTTCACAAAACTTCCTTGGGGGTTCAGGGACATACAAAAAAAGGGGAGGAAGGGGAAGGGAACAAGTATTAACAGTATTACTGAAATAGAGCACCTGCTATGATCCAGGTGTTGGACTAAGAGTTTTACCAATATTATCTCATTACATTCTCATAGCAAACCTGGGAAGTACCTACTTTTGATAATTGAGGAAACTGAGGCTGATGGAAATTATGCAGCTGTTTAGTGTCTGAGGCAGGAGTTCAGCTCAGGCCTTCTTGACTTGAGCCCCCATTTGTCTATCTACTTTGTCACCTGGCTGCCTAAAAAAAAAAACTAATGACTCTTAATGCACTCGTTTTGCTTTCTGTGCATTTCATCCTAATGGCCAGGATATTTTACCTCAAAATAGAGCCAGAAAAGTGTGAGACGGGCAGCAAGTACTAGCCCTATTTAACAGATGAGGAAACGGATCTAACAGAAGTTAGATCCAAGCCAACCAACCCAACATTTTGCAGATCAGGAAACTGAGACCGAGAGAAGTCACTGTCACCATAATTCATGTCTTTTGACTTGCATCCTGGAGGTCTTTTATAGTCTTTCTTTCAATCTGTGGCCTTATATTCAGATCTCCTGAAGGTGAGGGGGAAGAAAAGAAAGGAAAAAAGAGCTTTGTATCAGGAATCTGTGGATTATGACTTACCATCTATGCTTTTTTTTTTTAAACTTGTTTCTCTTCATGATCAAAGAAGCCCACAGGCAAGACGTTTTGTCTGCGTTTAGAGACGCAGAATTAGCTCATGGAACAAAGAAACGCTGGTGACCCCCGTTCGAACCCATGACCTGGGTCTCATGAGCACTTACTTGGGAAGAGACTTTGGGGCTCGGGTATTTGGATCAGAGCGGGAACGTCATGTTCCCAGGGGACGCGTCAGGCACAGCATTCCAGTGCTCAGCCAGCAAAGGCTCTCCCAGAAACCCCAGTGGAGTCCAGCATAGCTATCAATCCTTCCACCACATTGTTGGCTATCTCTGGTTCACAGCGGGCAAATGGGGAGGGAGGAGGGGAGGGAAGCGGTAAACATCAAGGCCACAGGAGGGGAATTTAGGGCGGCTCCCAGGAGAGGAGGAGAGAAGATTCATGGGAAATTCTTCCCAGCATAGCTTGTGGGAGTATTTATTATTCCTGTGCCCCTCTCCCCTTCCCCGACCACATCGAAAATCATGGTCCTAGAATCACAGCTTGTCAGAGCTGGCAGGCTTACGGGGTCATGGGGATCATAGCAGGAAGGGATCTCGGGGGTCTTCAAGCCCAACTTACTCTTTTTACAGATAAGGAAACTGAGGCACAAAAGGGATTTCCATCTAGTCTAACCTGCTTGTTTTACAGATGGGGAAATAAGGTGAATTGATTTTCCCAAAGTAGTAGTTGTCAGAAGTAAGATCTTTGAACCCAGATCTTCTGACTCCCAGTGCCATACTCAATGCCTTTCAAGGGTCCTTAAAGAATATTGGGTGAAAAATTCCTCTTCTGATTCTACTTGTATGACCTTGTCAAATCACTTAATAGTATTGCTTCTTAATTTTCTTATCAGTAGTCCAAGGGGCTTGGACTAAATGCTACAAAGGTCCCTTGCTGGATGATCCTGTGATCTTGGCTACCTCTTAGATGTAAAATGTTGGGATTAGGGTTTTTCTGGATGACTCTCAGTTCCCTTCTAGCTTTCAGTCCTCTTGTCTGTGAAAAAGTCAAAATTAGAGTTCTGTGTGAAACAGGTCTCCTGACTCCTAGTCCTGACCTCTGGGTAGCTTGTCTTCTGATTTTCCTTTGTACAAGAATGGAAGAACACCCTGAGACTAATCTGTGAGGGTAAAAGCTTTGGAATGAGGGCCTTGTGTGCTTTAGGATCCCCCAAAACTTTTGGTAGGAGTTGGTATTTGCCTGCCATGAGCAGCCATTCCTGGCCTTAGTTGTAAGTCGAAAAATGGCTTGCTGCCATTTCAGAATCATGGGGAAGATTGACCACTTCTTCCTCCCCTGCCCCCAGCTAGGGGGTGCCTGAAATTCTACTATTAGAGCATATTCCCTTAGTTTATGCCAAATAACACCCGGCAATGGCATCATTTGTATGGTTCTTTCAGTCATGTTAGGCTCTTCCTGACTCCATTTGGGGGTGTTCTTGACAAAGGTACTAGAGCAGTTTGCCATTTCCTTCTCTGGCTCATTTTACAGATGAAGAAACTGAGGGAAACAGGATTAAGGTGACAGTGTCTGAGGGCTGATTTGAACTCAGGAAATCCAGTTCTTCAGAATTCTAGGCTCTGCACTCTATCCATATATAGCACTACTAGCTGACCCAATGTCACCATTAAGAAAGGGGGTGTGTGGGTAAAATGGTAAGCTTTAAAAGGCACATATAATAGTATCAATGAGTCCATGAGCTCCTTTCGAAGATAAACTGTGAATTGGGGTAGGGAATAAGTTGAAAGAACCTGGGTATGTGGATGGAATTCCACTGCTGAGCTGGAGTACAGGATTTATTCCTTAAATTCTTTATGTGATTCCCAGGCAAGCCCTTGTACCACAAAATACAATAGAAAAATTAATCCAATCTCAAGGATAGGTCTGTGTTCTCTGCTTTATTCTTGAAGGCAGCCTCATTCTGTTCAGCAGCAGCCCTTGCTTCTCAAGAGAGTCAGGTCCATCTTCACCAGGACTGGACTTGGGCAAGTTGGTCAAGGGCGAAGGGGAGAGGGCATGTGGTTAAATGGAATAATAAAAAATAAATGGTGGGATCTATTGGAGATAGGAAGTTGGGAGGATGGTAGACCCTCCACTTTCCCTAACAAGGAAAGGACTCTTGATGGGAGCCATCTTTTCCCCCCTTAGGTCCTTGAGATGATGGTTTTGTGTAGAGAAGGGAAACAAAAGAATCATTTAAAAACAATTATTTTTTTATTTTTACATCTCAATTGACTCTGGTTTAGTAACTCTGGATTTAGTTAGCTCATCTCCCTCTTAGTGTCTCTCACCTAAATTTGATGCTCCTAAGGACGGGTGGCACTGGCAAGGGTGCATGGCACCTAAGGGACTTCAGTGTACTAGGATAGCTCAGGCAGTGGGCCCCCTCCTAAGAGATGATCTGCAAAGGGTAATGAAAGGAGCCTTGCCCTGAAGAGATCTGAGCCCTGTCACTCCAGTTTCAGGCCATTTCCTCTCGCCCCCTCTCCCTCTCATAAGTCTCAGTTTTGTAGCCAATCTAATGTGGGGAAGTTGGACCAGACAGCCTTTAAAGTCCCTTTTATCATATTTCTACCATTTTATTTTCTTAGATCCCTGTTCTTGTTAGCCTTTGAGTTCTCGGGTTCCTTCCTTCTCTGATATTTCATGTTCTGTAATATTGTAGCATCAACCTCTCCGAGTCTGAGTTTGCTCCTACAATCACTTCCAGCTTGAAATGAATGGTCCTGCCCTGTCCCTTCTAGCCCCAGCCCACGTGTTCTGGGGTTCTGGACCTTACCGTGGGGTCCGTTCTCCCCACAGCATGGCTGATGGCCGTCATGTGAACTTTGGGAGACGGGAGATGACATGGGCATAGGGTGCTTTTAGGAAGCTACTGCAGAGGGCAGTGGTCACCAGGGCAGGGAACGTGAGCTCCCATCTCAACTGGTGCCTTTCTCACCCCGATGAGCCTGGAGTACAACCTGCTTGCCACCGGGCCTGCCCCAGCGCCCCGGGCAGCTGACAATTGCTCAGTTCCTGGCAGGAAGAAGCAGGTACCTGCCAACCTGCAGCCTCTGCCAGGTTGCAGCCAAGAGAGTAGGATCTCTCCTTCCTTGCGTATTCCCTCAGGGAAAGCAGCTTTGGGAGAGAGGAACTAGGGGAGTGGGAGGAGAATGGGTGGGGTGGGGCAGAGGTGTGGGGAAGGCAATCCAGGGTGGGATCAGCCCGAGCCTCTTCTCATTAGGAATATGCTCTGGGGAGGATTCTTAGTTTTAAAAAATGGCCATTTTTGTTCTCTTCAGTTTATGAGGCATTGATTGATCCGGCGGCAAGTCTGGGGGAGTGCAAAGAGCGAGAAACCCCAGAATTCTATCCATTCACTTATTATGGACCTCAGTTGACTCATTTGTCAAATGAGAATCACAATACCTGCTTTAAGATAGTAGCATCATGTGGTTGCAGTATTAAAAACACATTAGAAGTGATTTGAAAAGCTACAACCAGTGCATGATCGTAAAATTATACTTTATTATCACTTTTGGTTCTTCCTTCTCTTTGACACCAACTGTGATTAACCCACAAAAAAGTTGCTTGTGGTCTTAAAAATAAATTCATCTGGGTTTGTGGATAACTGAAAAGGGGACAGAAATGCTGTGATTTGGATGCAAGATTTCTAGTGTCAAATCAAAATCTCTTCCCATCAGTATGTACTGCCTTACCATAAAGCTTACCAAACCTTTTCTTCAGGGATGGAATACTGGAAAGGAATCTTCTGGTTCTTTACCAACATCTCTGCCTCCTGTGTATGCTCCTTAGCTTATTAATGACTTTTGATAATGAAGGATGAACAACACCACAAAAATGGCTTCCCTAAAATGAAGCTTTAAGAACTGAATCTAGTAATCTACATTTGTTCTGACCCAGGCTGTCTATTGTCAGTCATCTAGCATTTATTAACTGTTTGGTGTATTTTTAACTTTATCTCATAGAATTCTAGTCTCTGTCATTAATGATCTATAGAACCTGAGGTAGGTATTTGTTTGTTCCTTCCTTCCTTCCTTTTTTATTTTGTTTCTCTCTCTCCTTTCTCTCCCTCCCTCCTTTCCTTCTTTCTTTATATCCTTCCTTCCTTCCTTCCTTCCTTCCTTCCTTCCTTCCTTCCTTCCTTCCTTCCTTCCTTCTTTCCTTTCCTTCCTTCCTTCCTTGCTTGCTTTCTGTTTTCTCTTTTCTTTTCTTTTTCTTCCCCTTTCTTTCATCTCTTCTTCCCTTCATGGGAAAAATAACATTTGCCCTGCCTACTTCACAGGAGCAGAGACTTAGAGCAGGAAAGGACCTTAGTGACAGTCAGGCACAACTCTCTTATGTTACAGATGAGAAAACTGAGACCTTGAGAGACTAAGTCTTTTGCCCAAGGTCACAAAGTAGCAGTAAATATCTTACCCTTTCTTCTGGTTATAGCTCCCCCATTACATACAGCTGTCAAAATTGTCTTCTTAAGATACAGACCTGACCATGTAGTTTCTCCTGATCAAAAATCTTTAATGGATCCCCCCTTGCCTATTGTATATGATATAAACTTTAGCTTGTCATTTGAGATCCTTGACAATCTGTCCCCTACCTATCATTGTCCCCCTTAATTTTAGATTACTTTCCTTTATAAACTGTATGTCTTAGCCAAATGGGAATACTGGATGTTCACCAAACTTGATCCCCTTTGCATTTACAGAAGCTGTTCCCTATTGCTGGAATCCATTTGGTCCCTTGTCATCTTGGCCTCTCAGAATTTTTGTTGAATGCTCAACTGAGATGGTACCTTCCCTGTTGGCAAGTCTTATGTGAATTCTTCTCCCCCTCCCACCCTTATCAGTCAGTGCTTCCTTTTTTGTCCTAATTATTTCTGTACTATATTTACCTGTGTCCATGTTGGCCCCTATATGCATACCAGTAAAATGAGGACTTCTTAGGCCAGGGCTCCTATTCCCCCATCATTGACTAGCCTAGTGTCCTGTACATAGAAGGAACTTGAATTGAATTGTACCTTTTTGTGTTTCTAGCCAAGTTGTCTTCTCCCCTGTGGTCTCTAGTGCTGTCCCCTCGGCTATTTAGAGATTGAGAAGGAGCCAGATCTTCTCAGTCTCGAACTGGAATTTGCTTTTCGTTTTTTTCAAACTGGTTTTTTTTTTTTTTTTTTTTTTTCATTGCCGAATTCCTTCTGGCCTTTGCTATCCTGAGGAGGCCCCAAACTCAGCCCCTCGACAGAATGAGACAGAGCCAGGGCTCCTGCAGAATCCTACAAAAATAAACCGGGGTACACCGTCTGGTGCCTGCGAGGAAGCAGCCAGTGTGCAGAGCCGGGAATGGGAGCCCGAGCGGCCTGGAGCAGGCCTAGAATAACAGAGCCCAAGTGTGTAGGGCGGGAATAGGAAAATGTGAAAGTTGGCAGGGAAATAGGAGTTAAAGCTTTCCCGGGTTACTATAAACAACAGCAAGGAAGCCAAACAGTAACTTGAATGTCTGGAGGGGGAGTGTCCACCTGAGTCCTTGGGAACTGCTGGGCCAGGCCGTCTGGGCCTGGCATCCAGGGACTCCAGCGAGGCCCTTAGGGACAGCTCTGAGACCCGGCCTCTGCTTTCATAAAGGGACAATGAGCCCCAGTGTGAGGTTGGGGCTGTGGCCTCTGGAGTCATCCCTGGAGAAATGGGTATGAACCAAAGAGCCATCCTTGTGAGCTTTCTCTGCCCAACGAGATAATTGTAGGGCCCGCAGTGAAGCAGAAGGAAGCGCTCGGAGATTGTCCCTTCTCCCTTTTTTGCCCCCCACCTCCCGGCCCGGGAAAGCAGTTGGCAAAGCTGTGCCGCTGTCTGCTGCCAGTGGCCACCTAGCTAGTGTCAGTACCACTGCTCCCAGGTAGCGGCCCAGGCGGCTTGGAGAGGAGTAGAGACAGAGACGGGGCCACCTTCGGGTCTAGGGGCACATTCTGGGGAAAGAGTAGCCCATTGGCAGGCTTGCTTTATACCTGGCCCTGCTCCGGGGGACATGGGTGCTGTGGGAAAAAAGAATGGACTTCAGGTGTCCTATAACAAGTAAGTCTGAGGCAGGGTGGGCGCTGAAGAGAGCACTTTCCTGGAATCAAAGCTTAAATACAGAACTGGGTACCCCCAGGACCATGAAGCTGATTCTTTGGGGTGACTTGTTCTAGTTTTCATAGGTTGGAAGCATCCGAGGTGAGAGCTGAATCCATGATAGGCTTGACTTGTAGTTCTAGCTGTCACTAACTGTGGCACTGTGGGCAAGTCACATAACTTTTCTAGGCTTGTTTCTTTATTAAAAAAAAAAAAAAAACTTTGGATTAGATCAGGAGTTTTTAACCTTTTTGTTATGGTCTTGCCTGATATTCTGATGAAGTGTATGGACCCCTTCTCAAAATAATTTAAAAAAATTCAAAACTGAAGGAAATACCAAATTTTAATAACAAGTTAGTGAAAATAAAGATGAAAAATTTTCCCCATTCAATTTCATGGATTTCCTGAAATCTTTCCATAGAAGGGAAAGGGGAAGAGGAAGAGGAAGAGGAAGGGGAAGGGAACAATCATTTATACAAGGCCTACTATGTCCAAAGCATTATGTTAAGAGCTTTTTACAAAGATCTAATTTGGTCTTCAAAAACAACATAATGGGGTGTTGCAATAATAGTAATAATAATAGTCACAATAGCTAACATTTTCATAGTACTTACTATAAGTCATGCACTGTACTCTTTACAATTTTTACAAATTTTTTTTATAATGCTCTTTACAATTTTATTTCATTTGATCCTCACAGCAACCCTGGGAAAATAATTGTTATTATTATTCCCAGTTTATAGTTGAAGAAACTGAGACAGTATTTACATGACTTGCCCCAAAGTGTCTGAAATTGGATTTGAACTCAGGTTTCCTGATTCTAGGCCCAGAGCCCCCAACCATATTCTTGGATGCTGGATGATCTCTCAGGTCTCTTCTATATCTAAAATCTTTAATCTTATGTCTGCCCTAAGTAGGCATTTAATCAAAGACTTTTGATTGATCCTGTGATTATAGAACTTTACAATCTCATTCTGTTGTGAAACGTTGTATTCTATGGTTCTTGTGGTGTTTGAGCAGGGGGGGATCTCTTTAGTGAAGGCTGGGCGGAGGCCTGTAGGTATGGAGGACCCTGAAGCTGCCCATCCATCACTCTTCCTTTCCTGGCTGTTTGGTGAAGGGGGGAGCCCACATTCAGGAAACCCTGGTGTAAAGGGGCCACTTCCAAACAAGGCAAGAAGGCCAGCTGTGATCTTAGCTGTGGGTAGTTTATCCACATGTCGGGACAGCAAATGATTTAGGGGACAGTCAGTCCCACTGCATCGACAGGGGGCTGATTTATGAACCTGAATAAACAGCACACGCTGTCTCTGTTGTATTTTGCTCTGACCCTACCGACTTTCCCTGCAGGTTGCAGGGGCGAAGGGGGTCTCCGGTGCTCTTTCACCTGGTGCCCACAGCCCCCTGCTTGTTCCCTGTGGCCAGGGTAGGAAATCAGTAAGGGTGTGTGTGTGTATGTGTAGGAAGGTGTATCTGGGGATCTTTTCATCTCTGGCCCCTGCTACTCCCGAGACTCTCGGAGGATGCTTGGCCAGTAACTTTCTCCTCTGGGGCAGTAGCCTGCTGACCTGTTCTGCTCCACAGCCCCTATCATGAGGGCGCTTGCTGTGGGTCTCCCATCCTCAGCCTTTGTGTTTATGGCCCATTAACTGAGGGCAAAGCAAAATAATTACTAAACTCAGCACTTACTTAAGAGCCTTTGATCCAGGGATCACCAGAGTGATTTACAAATCAGGACAAATATGAAACCTTCTCTCTTCTCCCCCCACCCCCACCATGGTGCTGATCAGATAGACAAAATTAGAATGGGAATGATAGGGACTCCCCTGTAAAGAACACTGGTGTCATATCTGCTCTGATACAGACAAGTGGAGAGGTTCTGTGTCCTGGTGCCCTACGAGGGTTTCTATTTTGGCTCTGATAGTTTGTTTTAAGGCACTTTTGAGTTCTAACATTAAACATGTTAAATAAAGTCTCTTCTAGATTTGCTGCTATGTGTTCTGAAATATCCAAGACGGATATTTTATGCTTTTAAATTTCTTTTCAGATCTGACATTCTGTGTTCGAAGGCTCCTTATATCTTTCTAAGATTCCTTCCTGTATGATCTGGGGCACATTTTTTCTCATTCTGGACTTCAGTTTCCCTATCAATAGAATGAGGGATTTGAGACTAGACAATAGTAACTTTTTATGGAATCAAATCAGTTTCTTTCATTCTTAAGAGGGGACTGAGTTTGTATTGGGCACTAGGAAATAATAAGTTAATGTATGGGTGGTGAGATAGGAGGATATATCCTGAGTTATCATTATTCTTATGATTGCTGTTAGTGTTACCCTAATTTCTAATACTTATTAAAACACCTGCCCTTTCAAGGTTTAGCCTATTATAGTCCAAGCCTGAGAAGAAACCTAGGGAATATCGTGGGCAGCTCCCTTTACTGTAGCTCCTACCTGCTTCCAGATCAGCCAATCAGAAAACAATTAACAATCACCTATTTTCACCAGCTATGATAACCTTTCCTATTCATGTGAATGAAAAAGGGCAATAATATTTAGACAGGTTGAGAGCACCTGCTTTCCCCGGATGTGTATGTGTGTGTGTGTGTGTGTGTGTGTGTGTGTGTATGTATGTATATGAGAGAGAGAGAGAGAGAGAGAGAGAGAGAGAGAGAGAGAGAGAGAGAGAAAGAGAAAGAGATTTAACAGCTAATCCTTTGATTAGAATCAGGGTAATTCTATCCCTATCAGCTGAAATTGGGGCTGAATGTGGCTTTATTACAGTAGAACCTTATTGAATTATGGGATCTCTATCTGTCTTACATAGGCAAGTGTGGATTTGAGTGAAAGATGGTTATAGACGGGTTCCCTCCCAAGCTCCTGGCCTTGGGTTTGCTAACAGCATGGTTGTTCAGTCTACCTCCCTTCTATCTTTTCTCCCTATCACATGGTCCTAGATCGTAGTAGTGTCCTTTCCTACCCATGCAATCCAAAGCTTGTGTTTAAATGGTACCAGGGATCTTTCCCTTGCATTCAGTCTTTTGGATTCATGCCTTATGTCCTCTGTTAGACAGTAGGTTCCTTGAAGATGAGAAGTATATCTGATTTTATCTTTGTGTTTCTAGCATCGGGCTTGCACAAGGCTTTACACAGTTAAGTGTGTAAGACTTGTTGAGTTGAGTTGAATTTGTAGGGTAGCTGGGAACTTTCACTTTTTTCCATGCTAGGAGTCAGGAGAGCCAGACTTGCTATGATCCTATTTAGGCTCCTACTTTGGGTAAGGTCCTTCCTCTCTCTTGATTTGAGTTTCCTCGTCTGTAAAACAAAAATTCCTTGTATTTGTAGTAGCATGTTCGCAAGTCTTTTCCTACTCTAATGTTCGACGGTCTAAGGTTCCTTCCAGTTTTGGAATACTAGAATTTTAGGAATTTGTGACCACTTCCTCCTCCTTTGCCCTGTTCCTCTCTTAACCTCTGCCCACAGTATCGTGCAAACCTACTTTAAGCTGAACCTTGGTGCCAGACCATTACTTTGGTTTTCTATATTATAATACTTAGGGGAGCTGGGGAATGTCACACTTGACTCCCTGAATTCATGACTCAGCAACAGGGCAGGAAGGAAACCAGAAGAATTTATATAAAGCCATCCCAACCAAACCTCTCTGCCACACTTAACAGCTGGCTTTTGAGAGTGTCTTTGTATACTAGGCCGTAATACGCTTGTGGTGGGAAGCAAGCTTTTTGTTCACAGGTGACTCAGACACCAGATTCCTGTGTTCTTGACATGGCCAGGAACCCCAGGGATTTATTTGTAAAGCATTCTGCACATGAGTTGGTCCAGGAACCAGTGTTTGACTTCTTGCTAGGATTCCTAGGTCCTGATTTTTTCTCTGTATCTCTGTCAGTTCTGTATTTCTATATCTCTGCCAATTAGATGGAGTCAGCCTTGAATCGAGGGTTAAAGGGGGTATCTGAAAATGAAGTTGTGGACTACCTCATCCTCTTGCTTTTCTTCCCTTTCTTGGATTACAACTCCAAGGCAGTAGGAGAAACTGGGAACAGGCAATTTTTCTTTGTGAAGTAATAGGATTGAAGCACATGGTACTTAAGAGTAAGGAAGCCTGGGGTTCTATTGCCATTGCTGCTATATAGGTGACCTGTGACCATGGGCAAGTTCCTTTCTCTGGGCCTTAGTTTAGCTGTCTCCAGAATGATGGAGCTGGACTACAATGATTTCCAAGACCTCTTCTAAATCTTAATAGTTAGACCTTTGTTGACATTTCTTTGAGAGTGGGCTAACTACTTAATAGCTAAAGTAGGAAGAAATAGGTTCTTAACAAAGGTGTACTGGTGAATGACAATCATCAATGAATAAATCAAGCCCTGATTTGTGACATTTGCTGATTTCTGAGATGCAAATGCTCACATTGAAAATCACTTCTCTTGTTCTGGAGACTTCGGCACACTTCTGGATGCAATTGTCTATTCTTGCAAAATTAAGTTTCAGTTATTGTACTATACCCCATCCCCTCAAAGTGAATTAGGAAATAGATGATCTGGTGGACACTTTTTCTTTTTTTAAACATATATATTTTTCTATTTATTCTCATTTTCCCCTTCCCCCATCCCACTGGGGAATGGAAACAAAAATAAAAACTAAAAAATCCCAAACCCAAACAAACAAGAAAAAACTACTTGTATTAGATCACAGAATCAAACAAATAATTCAATAATATGGGCCACATTCTCTCTCTCTCTCTATTTCAATGTACACTCTCAGTCCATCACTACTCTGTCAGAAGATGGGTAGCAAGCTTCATGATTAGTCTTCTGGAATTGTGGTTGCTCATTTTATAATTCTTTAGCCTTTCAAAGTTGTTTGTTTTCACTGTGCTGTTGTTAGTTGTATAAATTATTTTGTTTCAGACAGATGCCTTAGAAATCAGCCCCACTCGGTCCTTTTACATATAAAACCACTGAGGCCCAGCAAGGGAAAAAAGTAACTTGAGTAAACTAGTGAAGATTTCAAATCTGTATTTTTTTTTTTTTTAACTTCTAATTCTGTTCTCTTTTTCATCTCCCTGTTGTATTCTTTTGATAATAAAGTGGGGAGGGGGAAGGAAAGGGAACAGGTAAACAAGTAAGGATAACAAGGTTTCTATTAGTTAAGTAAAGAATGATTGGAGGGAGATTCATAAGAGGTCATTTGAAAGACCCTCTAGTTTTATTTTACAGAGGAACTTGGACAAAGCTGCAAACCAATGCCATGTGAAAAGTAGTTTGTACGGTGGAAAGAACATTGACTCAGGGGTCAGGAGGTCTGGGTTTAAATCCTGCTTCTGCCTTTTAACTACAAGTCATTTAATTTCCAAAGTCCTAAATGTCCTCATTTGTAGAATAAATGGGTTGGGTTAGATGAGTTTGTTCTTCCCTCCCCCCAATCCAGCTCTTCAGTTATCCTGACCCTGTCTATACAAGAATGTCTCCAAAGCAGAGATAGAGTCAGGAATTGAATCTAAACCCCTCTGACTCTGATCTCCTGCTCTAGCCACTGAGCTCTTGGATATCTGATAATTATTTGATTATCATATTTTTCATTAAACTGTGAGTCTTTTGAGATCAGGAACCTTTTTTGATGTATGCCCTTTCTTTGTATCCTCAGTGCTTAGCACAGTGCTTGGTACACAGTTGGTGCTTTATAAATGCTTATTGATTGATTGATGGACATTAGTTGTATCTGACTCTTTTCGAGTCCATTTTGGGATTTTTTTTTTTTTTTTTTTTTTTTTTTTTTTGGCAAAGATACTAGAGTGGTTCCTTCTCTAGTTCATTTTCCTGATGAAAAAACAGGCAAATAGGGTAGTGACTTACCCAGTCAGGAAAATGAGTCTTCTTAATTTCAAGCCCAGTGCTCTAAACTACAGCACCACCTAGCACTCACTGGATACTTTTCAAATGAGGAGGAAAGAAAGAGTCCTTCCAGTTCCCTCTCTCCCCGCATCCTGGCCCTATTAAACTTCCCCCCACCCCTTCAGCTACTGGGTTGCTGGTGAGAGACTGGAGTGAACAATTGAAACTTAAATTAATTGTGGTATGGTGTTTATTTTATTGTGGATGCATAATGTATGATGAAGAGATGTGAAAATAATTAAAGTCTCAACTAGACTGCATGGATTCATTCATTACGAAATCTGGGCCAGCCACTGCCAAGGAAAACAAGGGGAGGGGGGAACAGGATGAGAAACCAGGAGTTCAGAAATGCTGGGGCCACATCGTAACAGTTTCCTAATGGGTATTTAAACTGGTTAAGGAAAACGGATCGTTCTCTTTGCCTTTCCCTTCCCCTCAAACAAAAACAAACCGGCCCTTTCGGAGCCATGTTTGGCAGAAAAGATAGTCACCCATGAGTATCCTTTTAACTGTCCTCCATACCATTATTGTGTGTTTAGGGTGGAGGTAGTGTGGACAATGGAAATAATTGCCATTTCTTCTGTAGTTGCTTCCTCCCTCACAATCAGCTTTTCCCATCGCGTTCTGAGGCGGGTTGGGAGGGAATTTGTTATCATTATACAGATGAAGACATTGAAAGTTGGAAAGGTCAGGTCACTTGGCTAATAGGGTCATAGAGCTAAGACCAAAACCCAATCTGACATTTGAAGTCCAGTGTTGGTCTCCATCACATCACAGTTAACTCAAGCTAAGCAAGGTCTAAGACCTTTTCATTTTCGTAGAACTACTTTATTTTAGTTGAGGAAAACCAATTTGTTTGTGCAAGATAACTGGAAGATAGAAAGTTTAAATTCCGTGTGCAGCTAATCATTTAGAATCATAAGAGCTAATATTTACATGCTTCCAGGTACCTTTTACATATAATATCTCATTTGATACTTATAGCAACCCTGTAAGATCAGGAGTATTATTATCCCCATTTTACAGATGAGGAAATTGAGGCTGGGACTTACAAAGAGTCATTTAGCTTGTTAAGTGTCTGATGGTCAGTTGTCTCTAGGCCCAGCACTGTATCCACTGGACCATCTAGTCCTAATAAGTATCTCAGATTGAAATTCAAACCCAATTTTTCTATCCACCACTCTATACTGCCTCAGTAATGTAAAAATTATTATCACTTTTATCTTCTTATAGTAATAATTATGTAGTAGCTGACATTTATGTACTAACTTGGGGGGAAAGTTAGCCTGAATTGTGGAATATTCTGAAAGGGGTCCGGGTTTATTACTTTGCAGTGAAGATAGTGAATAGAAATAGGCTTATGAATTACTGTTTAGTAGCAGGGGACTTGCTTTCAAGACTAGATAAGAATGATTTGTAATTATCACAGGAAAGCACCAACAAATCAAGGGCTAGACTTTGCTTATATTTCAATTATATTAAAAAGTGCTTCAGAAGGCATTTGTCATCGCCAGCAGATAAATATTCTCTTTTCCAAGTTGCTTATATCTTTAAGTGATTCTGTGGCTTTTTTTTTTTTCATAGCACAAAGAAAAACTTCATCAAAATATCCTCCTTATTCTATATAGCTTCAATCCAAATTAATGAAGCTTTATTGTGATGCAGATGGCTATATATAAGGATTGTCAATTGGACAATAATGTTTAAAATGTTGATTGATTGATTGAATTGATAAACATTTGTCAAGTGCCTACTATGTGCCAAGCAAGGGTGAAGGACTGGGGATACACAAAAGATAGTTCCTGACCTCAAGGAGTTTACAGTTTAATAGGGGAGAAATTATATGGAAACAATTATGTACTAACAAGATATATATGTACATATACATATATTAGGAGTGATCAGCAGAGGGAAGGCACCAGCATTAATGGGCATTGAAATTGACTTCTTGTAGAAGTTAGGGAGGACACATAGAAATGTGTAGAAATAAATATTATTTCTTTCTTTCCTAAAGAAGTTGAGTTCTGAAGTGAGTTTTAAAGATATTAGAGAAGTACTGAAAGAGATGATAATAGCATCGTCCTGGATGTGTGAATAAATGAATTGTATTGAGGAAGAAACTTAACTAATTGATAAAATCATAAAACTTTAGGAACTTTAGAATATAGATTGTTATACCTGGAAGGGTTTGAATGCCAGAGCTGGAAGGAGTTTAGAGACCATTTGGCTTGACTTTATTATGCATTAGGATAAAGTCCCAATCAGACAAAGGGAGAAGAGATTTCTTTAAGATAGCACAGCTGGAGTTAGGGTGTAGGAGGAGGATTAAGAGAAATGAGGTACAAATGATTAGGAAAGGTAGTAAGAAATGATAGAATTAATTTTAAGTTCCTGGGATGAGAGAGAGTAAGGCTAAAATACAATAGAAAGACCAAGAACATCTTAATCTCTCATAGTTTGCCCAGATCTTTCTTAACCAGGTGAAACCAAAGCAAAGCCCCAGCTGTTAGAATGGAGAGCTTTGAGATTCAGGGAACCTGCTGGCTTTGTCTTTATTCTTTCCTGAATGCAGGAAGAAATAGATGTCCAGGACAGTCAGTCCCTCCCTCCCCAATAGATATTGATTTAATATTTGTCCATCAGAGATGACCTTCCCCTAGGGTAACTCCATATTGTCTTGAGTGTAGCATGATGCCCTGATGAAGAGTTAGGAATGTATAGAAGGGTGTAGTCATCTTACTTGATATAATCTTCAAAAAGCAGTGAATATATCTTTCTCTTAGAGCTTCCCTTAATGGCTCCTTCATACTGTCAAACAGAAATGTCATGTAAACCCTTTTGAGTTTATTTCTCTAGATTATTCTACTATTAAAAGCATCATATTGTTGACTGTGTATATATGTATACATGTAATCTTTCTATGTATTCATGTGTATATATGTACATAGTATGTATATATTCCTATTCTAAATCTGTGGTCCCTTTATCTTGCTCTTTGTTTATCTATCTTCCCTTCTAGGTAAAGTTTTTTCCCTTAAAATCAATTCCTTCAAGTCAGTCATTTTGCAAGCATTTATCCAGAGTACGTTTTTATTCTGAACTTGGAGAGGAGGTCTTTTTGGTTCATGTAGCCTTACATGAATAGAATCTTAGGATGGCAAAACTGGAAGGGATCTTAGAATGTGTGATGTTGGACTTGCAGACATAGACCAATCAGAGGGGTTGAGCCTGAAAGGACCTTAGAATATAGAATGGTGGAGCTGGAAGGAACCTCAGGAAAGGGGCTGAGCTGGAAGGGACCTTAGGACATAGAAGTTTGCAGCCAGAATGGCCCTTAGAATTCTGGGTGTCTAAGAGGCTTTAGAGATGGCTATTGTTTGTGTTTTCTGCCGTGTGAGTTCTCCACATATCTGGATACATGCTCATTTTTCATTTGTCCTTAGGTACATCTCCCCCCTCTTGGCTCCCCTTCTGGGTCACTACCTTGCACATGTGTCAGTTTATAAGTAAGCGGATGTCAGGTTGGGCTGGTTGTGTCAAGAGCTTAGAAGAGTGTCCTGGCAGATGTGTTGTGACAGCCAGACGGGCCGCTGGAAAACAAAGCTTCCCCACACAAGCAGGGGCTTGGCCCCATGGTCCGCGCTGTGAGCACCTTTCTGCGCCTGTGCTTGTGTGCCCGTGCTCGGTTATGTTTGTTTATGTTGTGCATGCCCCGAGCAGTCTGCATGTACAACCGGGCCACGAATGGCTCTCTGCAGGACTTGGGCCCGCTTTGGTGAGCTGGCACTTGCCCACGCCTCCCTGCTTCAATTTGAAATCCTGTGGTACAGACAGAAAAGTGGGTAGAAAAATTACAGGACAGGTGAAAGTGAAGAAAGGGTTAATAGAGTCCACTCTATTTACCTCCTCCCCTTGGGGGGCGCCTGTGGTAGGGAGAGTGAGGAAGAGAATGGGTTAAAGAAAGGAGGGAAGTAATAATGTTTCTAATTTTCCTGTGTGATTTAATAAAAATGTAAATTGACTTGAGGTGGATGACTCACCCTGGCGGATGGTGTTGACCAAGATTAATTGGCTGCTTTCTATGGCCAGTATTGCCTTTGTTTCTTCTCTAACCCAGGGACCTGTACTTTGCTTCTGAAAAAGCAAAACAATGTATAAAACAAATAATTCCCAGTTCTCTTTATCTGCACTGAAATGGGAATTAAGGTTGTGGGCAGTTGGGGAACCTGAGACATTGTAGGGATCCTTTGGTGGCCATGTTGACTTATATTGTGGCCTCCCAAAGGGGAGCCTGATTTAGTCTGTCTGAGGGAACTCTGGGCAAAGCCTTCTAGAGAAGAGAATCCAGAGTTGAAGGACCTGGATTTGAATCCCAGTTCTACTTATGACCACTTAGAATTAGGGTAAGTCATTTTCCTGCTTTGGGCTTCCTTGTAAAACTGAGGTAGTTGGCTGCTTTCTCATTCTAAATCTTGTTAGCAAAGGAGTATAGATGAACAAAATATAAATTTTTGGTATTGCATTTAATAGGACAATCTGGCCCCAGCTTATTTTCTGATTTTTCTCCTTTCCTTTCTATACGTTGGGGCATTATGGTGAAGCCCATGGACTTCTCAGAATAAGATTTTTAAATTCATAAAATAAAATACATTGAGTTATAAAGGGAGACCAACAATGTTGAAATAGTGACAGAATTATTTTAAAAAACCAAATAAGTTCACAGAACCCATATGAAGAATCTTGATTATACAAATAATTTGAGTACTTAATCCTGAGTTAGTTGGGATCATAAGAGAGAAGACAGTTCTTGTCTGAAGAGAGTTTGAGAAGCTCCTGCAGACATATTTGAAGGTATTTCTTTTGTTGGTACACACCGAAGTCCTGCCTTCTCGTCCCATGTGATTCTTATGCATGTCTTTTGTCAGATTCTTTTTAGGGCATTTATCCAGCATATTAAATGGAGCCTTTTCTTTGTTTTTTCCAGTGAGAGGTTAGCTGTTCTCTAAATTCCCCTAATGGATGTAATTCTCCGTATTTCATGGGTACCCTTGATCTCTCTGTTCTTCTTCATATTGGCAACTTGACTCACTTACCTTTTTGTCCATACATGTCCATGGTTTTGTTTTTGTTTTGGCCGCTTTCTATCCAAAGTTTTTTGGGATTACCTTAGAATGGTTGTGGTTTTTAAAATTTCGTGCTGGTAGTATCTTGTGACCTGTTTACACCCACCCTGAACCTTCTTTTGGATCATCTACCATTTTGATTCCAATCAGATCATAATGTTCTCTGTGTTCCCAGTGTTGATGTTTAAAAGATGGGCTTTGGGGGTAGACAGAAGCTTTGGATTGTTGCATGTGCTGTAGAATCCCCCAAACATAGTCCATCCTGCTTATTCTTCTCTTCTGGGGTGAGTTCATTATCCATTATTGGTCTTGTCTCTGGTGTGTAGGTGTGTGTATATATGTGTACTCAGACACTTTCATATCTAAGATATTGTTGATGTTTCCCTCCGTGATTTACTAGGTGATCAAAAAAATTCATCCCCCTACAGCCAAGCTGCTATCGAACTTTTCTGAGCTTAGCTAAAGCAGTCCTTGGACAGCACACATACTCTGTCACTTGGCCTATGCTCAAAAATCTTTCCAGCTTGATAGGACTGATCAGGCTTAAATTCTATTGGCAGAGCCTTGGAGAACCACATGACATGTGGAGAATTCCTGGTAGGACTTTAGTGAAATCTACATATATATTAATGGTCCAACTGGGCAGGCTGTTCATCCTCATAACATAAAACAATAAGAATATGTTTACTTATTTGTGAAGCAATAGGGGTCAAGCGTCTTGCCTAGAGTCACACAGGTAGGGTTAAGTGTCTGAAGTTGCATTTGAACTCAGGTCCTGGTGACTCTAGCAGCTGTGCCCTATCCACTGCACCATCTAGCTGTCCCCAAACAATAATAATAATATGAAACCACTGTGATATTGCGTTAAGTGAATGATGAAGAGAATGATTGTTTTAGGATGTCAGAAAAGGGAGAGAAGTCAGAGAAGGTGCTTGAAGGCGCTTGAAGAGGCAAGATTGGAAATAAGAGTTTGAAGGAGGGGTTGGATTTTAACAATTCTAAAGAGAAAGGTCAAGGCGTTTTGGACCAGAGATCTGACCCAATGACCAGGGGAGAGGAATCCGGTGCAAAAGTGAGGTGTGAAATCAGTCTCTGCTCTGTTTTGAGCCAAGGTGGGAGGAAGTGAAGGCAGCCGCTTGTGGACTCAATAAGGTGTTTCCTTGTTCAGCCTGCTCTGTTAGTTTTCCAGACAGACATGGGGTTGGGCTGCAATTTCAGGAAAGAGTTGAAATTCCACCTTCTGACCCTTTTTTCTTACCAGAGGAGAGAGGACCAAACTCCCTTTTCCCAGAAGGGATTGCTAGTGGCCTCTGGTCCTGGGCTGCAAAGCTTTGGGTTGGAGAGCTTTCGCTGGTTTAGGTCTGCAGTTCCTGGTATCCAACACAGTGCTTTGTACATAGCAGATGCTTGGCAAATACTTGCTGCTTGAGTGGATGCATCAATGAATGAAACCCCTTTCAGAACAAACGTGATCAGATTACTTCTAAGAAGTGGGGAGTGCATGGGTGGAGAGGCTGAAAGTTAGATCCCACGTGAGCTTAGGGAAGGAGTGCTCATCTTTGGTCTTATTGGGTGACTCTGGGCTTTTTTTTTTAGCTACTCTGAGTTAGAATCAATTGGAATCAGGTTTAATATTAGGAGAGACAGTGGATGCTAAAAACTTTGGATGCCATCGTCTCTAGTGTGATAGTCTGCATCCAGCTGGTACTTAAGATGCATTTGTTGAATTGGATCTTAAAACTGGCCTTTAAGTTTAAAGAAAAAAATGCCTTTTGATTTATCTGGGTGGCTGACTGTATTTATTTCTCTGGCAGGTCCTGACTTCCTGCTTTTGCAGGGGTCACTTCTGGTAATTTGACTCTTCATTTTGGCTTTGACTCTTGAGGTTTTAGGGTTTAGGGGAAGCTGGCCATGAAGAGAAAGTTAAGAGGGTGATGGCTCCACAGTCCCCAACCCCAGGAGTTAGCTCACTGATTTGGGCAGGTGTCTGTGCCATTTGCCTGAATTGGATTATCTTCGAAGGGTAGAGCTCATCAGTGGGGCTTGTTTATTTCTTTCATGTTAATGGGCCTGTCTTTGGAGCCATTTGGGGAACTCCACTAGGGACTTCGGCTCTATTTTTCCTGACCCAATTGTTCTGTCACTGGGGCAGAAAGGGACAAGGAATGTTGGGTTTATTGTTTTCAGAGAGAAAGAGGAAGGTATATCTTACTTTCTCCAGCATAGAACACCCCTCAATGTATTCAGGAGATTGGGTAATTTGGAAATTCAAGTGAGGCAGGAAATGAAGGAGAGCTCTTTGTGTGAAGGAAACAATATTTTCATGAGAAGATGGAAAGTAAAGTTAAAATGGGACTGAAGTATATCATAGGAGCTTGAGGTTCATGTGGGTACTGGGATGAGTAATGGAGGCCCATTTTGCAAAAGGGTCTTTCCTGTTCATTAGGTACCAATTGTTGATTCTCTGTGGGATCATTGATGACTTCCAAATGTGATCCTGTTTTCAGTGATGCTTCTGAAGGAACATAGACTTTTATTTGGCCTTGGTGAGAAGGCCAGCTGGTTTGGAACCAACCAATATTGAAGCAGCTTAGGGTAGTTGCTAGGAGACGGATATACTTTTTGAACAAGCATTTATTAAGCACCTGCTATGTACCAGGATTGAGGCAGAGGTTGGGGATACATAGAACAAAAAAAAAGAGAAGTCATTCCTTCAAAGAGCTTATCTCATCATGTTAGAAAAGAGTATATGTATAAAAAGAGAAAAAGAAGTGAGTTTGAAGACAATTTAGGTCAGTGGGCTTAACTAAAATTGCTAGTAAAATTCCATAATGTATTAATAAAGGGATAGTTACTGAATATCTAGAAAAGGAAGCAGTGATCACAAAGTGCCAATGGTTTCATCAAGAGATTGTCATGCTAAATCTCATTTCCTTTTTTTTTTTTTTTTTTTTTTTTGAAAGGGTCATTAGACTAGTAACTGATCAAACACACAACGGGCATGCTTTAAATATAATTTATCTAGATTTTAGCAAAGCATTTACAGATTCTTTTATGTTGTTTTTGTGGATAAGATGGAGAAGTATGGGTTAAATGATAATACAATTTGGTGTTTTTGGAACTGTAGATTAACTGTCTTGCAAAGAAAAGTTTAGTTGATTTGTTTTATTTGTTTTTCTCTTTTTCTTTCCTACCTTCCTTCCTTGTAAGGTGGAGTAGTTGGGGTAGGCTTCATAAAGGAAGCAGTTTATTATAGAGGAAAGGCCACAGATTTTGAGTCAGATCTGCTTATTACTCATGGGACATTTGATAAGTCAAGTGGGTCTCACTTTCTGGGTCTCACTTTCCCAAACTGTAAAATGAAATAAGGGTCAATCATCATGTTCTGGCCCTAAAGCCTGTGACTCTAGGATTTTTGTGTTCTAGGAGGCCCAGAGAGGAAGTAGGAGGATGGGTTCTAGCTCTGTCCTAGTTGGGCTTGACAGGCCAAACCGAGGAGCAGGATGGCTTATTGAGAGGGCGAGCTGTCTCTGCTTCCCTATTTCACCTGGTGGGTGGGTGCTGATGGGTTATTCCTCCCTGTCCCCCTCTAGCTCTCCCTCCATTTTTACATGCTCATTCCCCTTCGGGTCTGGTACACTCCATGTCAGTGTCACTGGCACATGGCTTGGCATTCAGGCCTGCTCGCCATGTTCTCTCTCTGTCCTCACCCCGCCCTCCCCACCCTGCCATTAATTTTCGATCTGCTCCTCTCCTCATGAGAATGTGGGCTGTTCGGGAAGCAGGAAGCGCAGCCCCTGCCAGATGGCTAGAAACCCAGCATCTGTAATACTTTATCAGAAGAAATTACAGCCGAATCGCTCACTCTGATTAAACAGCCTGTCCTAGATCCTTGGCTGGCCAGCTGGACAATTTCAGGCTCTCACGGCAGGATGTAAAAATAAGACTGGGTTGGAGAGTCTAGGGTTGCTGATGGGGGGATGAGTGATGGAGCTGGGAAGGGGCAACTGCGGAGAAGAAGAGGGCACTGGAGAGACCCCTTTCCAGCAGGGTTTTGTGGGTGTGTCTTTGCAGGTTTTGGAACTGGTTTGATCGTCTCTCGGTCTCAGCGTTTCTCCCCCTCTAATTTTTTTCTGCCGGTTGAGGTATCTCATGGTCTAGTTTCACCCTCATGTCTCAAGAGCCCTAAGGGTTTTTCTTCTAGCTTCAAAGTCAGTTCTTCTCTGGTATGAGTCTCAATTATAGCACAAGCAAGGGACAGTAATGGCTCAAGCTGGCTTCTTCTCGTTTTCTCTTCCTCACTCACCAATTAGCAGCAAAACTCAAGGTCACTTGCAGAGTAGGGAGCTGCAGGTGCTGGGCTTAGTACCCACTGCCCCATTTTGCTTTCTGATTTTCTCCTCCTTTCCTGGAAGGCCTCCCTGCTTGGGTGGCTGAAGGGCTTCTATTTCAGTCACGATGGCAAGCTCATGTTCCTGGACCAGAGAGCCGGCCCTGGTGGTGGCCAAACATACACTTGTTTTGGTTTTCGTTCTCCAGCCCACAGAAAGAATTCTCTTTCTTCCCAAAGCCCACTCTCCCAGATTGGAAAAGACCCAAGGCCGAGTGACATTTTCATTTGGGGAATTCTTATTGCTTGTGAAAGGGCAGAATTGGGAATAAGTTGGAAGAACAGAGACTTGACAAATGAGCAGAGACAGGTGTTAACATCACTTCTCACCTCTCTCCCTTCCTCTCTCCTCCTTTGACCCACCTCCTTCCTTTCTCTTTTTTTCAGATCCTAGGGCAGAAGCCTGGAAGGAACCCTGGTGTTGGTTCATAGACCTCCCCAGATGCCAGGCTGAGCCTCTCTCAGCTTGGCCACTGTCTGGTTCCTGAGTGTATTGTTAAAATGAGCTGGAAAGCCATCTCCCTCTTGTTCTTGCCCCTCTTTTTTGCTTCCTAGAATTTTAGGGCTTTTAAGGAAAGCCCTCAGTTGAGTATTAAAAAAAAAGGAGACCACTTTTTAGAACCAAAAAAGAGCTTCTTATTTCTCTATGTCCTACCATTGTTAAAAAATGTTTCATTAATTCACCAGATGGAGCTGATTTTTCATTTAGGGAATTAGATCATTTGAGCCTTATTGACCTTAAGATTCAAAGACTTCTCAGCAACCTCTGCTTCTAGGCACTCTCTTCTCTGGTCCATCTTTCACACAGTTGTGATAGTAATCTTCCTAATGCACAAAATTGATTGTACCATCCCCCTGTTCAGAAGCCTTTATTATCCTCCCCAGTGACTTTTAAATGAGTAGAAACACCTTATTCTGGAGTATAAGAGAGGTCTTCTGCATTCAGGCTCCCTTTCCAGTTGAATTTCACAGTATTTTTCTTACTCTCCATTCTAGCCAAATTTAATACTAGGTCTTTCTCCTATCTGACAGGCTTCATCCCTTTTCTGAGAATTTGAGCAGACAAATCCTTCATTCTGTGAGTTTATTCTCTCCCAATCTCTAGCTCTAAAGCACCATTTGCCTTCAAGCCCCAGTTTGGGTGCCCTAGTCTCCAAGAAGTCTTCCCAGATCACCCAGGCTGAAAATGATCTCCCCTCTACCTCAGAATGTCCAGTTACCATTGGATTGTTTTTCTCCTTTGTACCTATCACATTTTCCTTTGTGCTCCACTGATTTGTTTAGATTGTAAATTGAACTGATGAATTGTTCTTGAGATGCTGCTGTTCCCCCAAGGGTTATTTCTAGAAGGTCTCTTGTAGCCCCAAGATATGATGCATTTGCACCTGGCCTTCTGGGCCCTTAAACTCTCTACATCTGTCTTGGTCTAGGTGGAGGATTATTCCTGCAAGCACTGAAGTTTAATTGGGTCTCTAACAAGTCAGTCAGAGAGAGAATGGTCCTTGTGATTGTCTTCCCTCCATGAATGCAAACACTACCCAGATCATGTGTGAGGGATGGAGAAGTTCTCTGGTTAGCAAACATAAAGAAAGGATTTCCTTTTGGGAAATTAGGATCCCTAAAGACATTGTTGAAGTCGGAATAAGATTCCCATGATGCCTGGATCTTTAGATTAAATTTTGTAGGATCTGCTTCAAGACCAAGTCTGATTTGATGATTCTGATATGTACCATAGAATAGGGGACCTTTACCTTTGTTTAGTTCTGGACATCCTGGGAAGTCTGGTAAAACCTGTGGACTCTTTCTCAGAATAAGATTTTAAAGGCATCAAACAAAATACATAGCAGAAGAAAACCTATTATATTGAAATGCACTTGCTAGAACATTGAATGTTCCAAGGTTTCAATCTATTCCCAAACTCCAGATTAAGAAACCCTGATATACAAAGAGAGAATATGTTTAGTGCTTTTTAAATCTCAAAGTACTATATAAATGCTGCCTATTGTTGTTGTTGTTAATAGAAGAAAGACTATACTTTTAGCTCTAACTTTTCTGCTAGCCAAATGTATAACCATGGGCAAGTTGCTTTCCTTTTCTAAACTTCAGTTTAATTATTTGTAAAATGGGAAGAAATTTAGACTGGATAATCTCTTAAGATCTCTTGCAGGGGTATCATTCAGTTAGAGGGATAATAGACTATGGGGAAAAGATTTTTTTGGAAAGAATTTTTATCTGATTCTTCCAGGAAAGGAGTGGGATACAGAAAGATAGCCCCAATTTTTTCTGGAATCAAAGGGCATTTAGGGGCAAACAGCTCTGAGAGGGCCAGGCCATTATCGTGAGACCTTTTCTGGTTCAAAGACTCCAGGCAGGAGGAAGGAATCATGCACCTTGGGAAAGGCAATCCCTCTCTTCACCCGTGAATATTTCATTAGCAGATTAAAAATTTAAACTGAAATGGCCCCTGTACAGGGAGAAAACCAGCTTGGTTTCAGGTTCAGTTTAAGTATTTTTCTTTATAATGGAGTTGTGTCAATTAGAAAATGACATTGCTATTTAAAATGCCGTTCCGCAGCCCTCTTTAATTAAGGCAACGATATAATACCAATCTGCTCCCATTAATGAATTTTTAACCATCAAAATGAGAGCTGAATGATGCACAGTTAGATTCTTCAGTGTAAGCCCATGTGGACATTTGTAGAGAGACTTTAAAAAGGCAGATCAGGAGATTGTATTCTGAGTAAAGCAAGCTAAATGTGTATATTAGGGACAGGATGGTGGGAAAAACATCTTCTTGTTGACAAAAAGACCCCTAATGTTGTAGTGTTCTTATTTTAATACCTGGACTTTACTAGATGAGTTTGAGAAAACAGAGCAACCCAGGATCATGAAGTTGGAACCCTACAGGGGTTTTGGGGTCATTTTGTCCAGTGGTGTCAAACTCAAGAGGAAATATAGGCTACTAAGTCATATACATAAAGATCGTTGCTGGCTGCATATTGATTTAGAAAGCCACAAACATTATCTATGTTTTATTTGGATTTGTCCTAATTTACTAAACCATGCATAAGGATCTCTCTCCTGGCTGCACAGTGACTTAGAAAACCACCAACTAACATTATCTATGTCTAATTTGGATTTGTCCTAATTTTGTAAATATTCCCCAATTATATCTTAATCTGATTTGGACTGCTTGGGAGAGGCTGAGCAGGCTGAATGACATCTCTGATCTAGTCCATCTTCTTTCATTTTATAGATAAAGAAATTGAGACTCCTCACTGGATGTCTCTCAATAAAGTCCATGTTCAGACCCAGATCTTCTGTCTGCAAATATGGTCTTTATCTATTAGGCTGTCTCCTCTAGTTTGTGGAAGAGAAGACACAATTATGACTTAAAGCAAAGATTCTTAACATGACGCCTATGGATTTGTTGTTTAAACAGATTTTTGTAATTATATTTCACTTGGTTTTCTTTGTAATCATATTTCATTTTGTTGATTTGAAAACAATATTCTGAGAAAGACGTCCATGAGCTTCACAGACTCCCATAGAAGTCCATGACACAAAAATGGTTAAGAACCTTTCCTAGTACATGAATTCAAGGCCCAGAGGAGGGGGAACAGGAAGTTGAGGATCTTTGAAATCATGTTACATGAAGATAAATGGAGGGAAAAGTTAAGATTGCATGAAAGTACTTGGCCAGGGAGCATGATAATTATCTTCAGGCATCTGAGGAACTGTTGGAATAAGACTTAATGTATGATTCTGGAGTACCAGGACCAGTGAAGGCAGATAATTTGTGCTAGGAGAGGCAGATTTCTGCTCAATATAAGGAAGAACTTTGCCATAATCAGAGCTTTCCGTTGGAATGAGTGGACTGCCTGGAGTGGGGAGCTCCCTTCGTGGGCCGGGTGCTGGGCCTGGAAGGCTGCGACGCCTCCTCTCCGAGGTCCTTTGGAAGATGGACATTCTACAGTGGTATAAATGGCCTCCTGACCTGACACACACACGTCAGGGAATCTTTCTCCCACGATCTGTTGATAATCTATAATCAAGTATGTTGGGATGGCTTCTGTGAAGGACCTAGCAAGACTGGAGTTTTGCTTTATTTTTTTCCCCTTTTCTTTCCTGACCAAACAGCAGAGAGAAGTGGTAATCCAGTTAGAATAACAAACAGCTCGGAGCAGACTCCTCAGGACCACACAGAGCTCTGTGAATGGTTTCTTTCCGTTCCGCCTTAAAATGGGAATGGTTTTGGGTGAATTTGTTTTTCTTTGGTGGGGCGTAGAGATAGTTTGGCTTCGCTAATAGAATTCTGTGCTGGGCTTTGTTGTTTCTCTGTGGTATATAACAGGGAAATAATGGAGTGTATTTCTGTTCCCTCCTTCCCTGTGCTTCCAAGATGCTTTCCGGTTAAGGGTAGGCAGAGTATATGGCTTGAGGCCCACCGGCCACTTCTTGGTTAATGGGAGATAAACTTGGTGGTGGCTTTTCAGGGGACATGGCTTATCTCTGCTTTGCTGAGCCCCGTTTGGGGAGCCCGGGATGCTGCAGACCACAAACAGCAAAGCTTCTAGCTGGGGGGAGCACTCCAGAGTGGGTTGGGGGACAGACTTTACGATTCCCTCTCATGAAGAGGCTGCCTCAGGGAAGCAGTGATGGAAAGGCTTAGGCCCAGGATAGGAGGAGCAGAAGGAGCTTACTGTTCTGGGAGGTGGGAACACCACCAGCTAGCATCTTTTTTTTTTTTTTTTTTAATTATAATAGCTTTTTATTTTCAAAATATATGCACAAATAGTTTTCAACATTCACCCCTGCAAAACCTTGTGTTCCAAGTTTTTTCCCTCCCTTTCCTCCACCCCCTCCTAAATAGCAAGTAATCCAATATGCTAAATATGTACAATACTACTATACATATTTCCACAATTATAATACTCCATAAGAAAAATCAGATCAAAAAGAAAAAAATGAGAAAGAGGAAAAAAAAAGCATAGCTTCATGTTTTAAATAATTATGTTTGTCAACCAAATGCTAAGCTTAGTTCTTTCTGCCTGCTCAGAGAATATCCTCTAAATTTTAGTTCCCAGGGTCAAAGCTCAGCCTCCTTACCCTAATTACGGGTCTGTACAGAGGCAGATATGGAGGCTCCAGAGGCCATTTATTGAAGTTGTATGTATGTTAAAGATGCTTCTGTAGTCCCATCTCCAAAATTGTGCTACTCTCAAAGTATCACCCTACTTTCCTCTTCCCTCTTTTGTGAGAAGTCCAAAAATCTAAAGCCATTTCTCAGTGGTTATCATGCCTCTTTATCTCATCATTTCTCCCAGGCTCTCCTATAAATCACTTTTTGGTTTGTCTTCTGGGCAAGCATTTCCCCCCTTTTCCAGTTCACAAACTGCCTGTGGATTTAAAGTGATAAACCCAAGGTGTGGGGAGAATCTGACCCTTCCTCCCAGCCATCCCCATATGTTCCAGCTGCCTCTCACTAGCATGCTGAATGAGAGGAGACCGGTCTCTGGTTTGGGCTCTTCATTAATTTGTGGTTTGATCTTGAGCTGGTATATCTCTCTTCAGGCTCAGTGTCTCCTCTCCAAAAAGAGAGGGTTGGACCAGAACCTAGGCTTCACATGCCACCTTTGGCACTCCCTCACTGTGTGAACTGAGTTCAGTTTCTTCCTTTGTATCATCAGGATTTGGGAGGGAGGGAGAGACATGACTAAATAACTCTCAGCTTCAGATCCTCCAAATCCTGTGATCTTGTAACTAAATGATCTTTGGGTTCTTTGCAGTTTTCATCTTTTATGAGTATTTAATAAGCCATATAAAAAAGCCCTTGTATGCCCATGAATGTTTATCCATCTGAGCTGCCCTTCATCTTTTCCTGCTAGGTGACTGTGAATTTTAGCCCCCTAGTTGGGCAGAGGGCACTCAGGGGCACCAGAGTTTGGAACACACTGGAGCTTTCTCTTAGGACTCCCAGAACAATCCCAAACCCAACCTGAGAAGGAGGTCAAATGAGATATAGTCTCTTTAAGAGGCTGTGGGGTTCAGGGGAAAGTGTGTTGGATCTGGAGTTAAGAAGCTTCCCCCCATTCATCTCCACGGAAGACTAGCCTGATTTTTTTTTTTTTGTAACTTTTATTTTTATTTTTTTTTAAATAACTTTTTATTGACAGAACCCATGCCTGGGTAATTTTTTGCAACATTATCCCTTGCACTCACTTCTGCTCCGATTTTTCCCCTCCCTCCCTCCACCCCCTCCCCCCGATGGCAAGCAGTCCTATACATGTTAAATAGGATACAGTAGATCTTGGATACAATATATGTGTGCAGAACCAAACAGTTCTCTTGTTGCTCAGGGAGAATTGGATTTAGAAGGTATAATTAACCTGGGAAGAAGAACAAAAATGCAAGCAGTTTACATTCATTTCCCAGTGTTCTTTCTTTGGGTATAGCTGCTTCTGTCCATCCTTGATCAATTGAAACTAAGTTAGATCTTCTCTTTGTCGAAGAAATCCACTTCCATCAGAATACATCCTCATACAGTGTCGTTGTTGAGGTATATAATGATCTCCTGATTCTGCTCATTTCACTCAGCATCAGTTCATGTAAGTCTCGCCCAATCCTCTCTGTATTCATCCTGCTGGTCATTTTTTACAGAACAATAATATTCCATAACATTCATATACCACAGTTTACTCAACCATTCTCCAATTGATGGGCATCCATCATTTTCCAGCTTCTAGCCACTACAAACAGGGCTGCCACAAACATTTTTAGCCTGATTTTCAAAAGCAGTTCTAGTGGTCTGCCATTTTTTTTTCATCCTAGGGTCCTCCAGGCTAGCTCTTGGTAAATATAAGAGAGGTCTGAATTGTCCATTGAGAGCTAGGTTGCAAACATTAGCTTTCACCATTCCCAAAGGGGACCACTGCTTCCCATCTCTGGTCTGTTTGTTTTGACAAGGCTGAACAGATTAAAATGTGTTCACTCAACATGACTGGCGCTAATTGTATCACATTGTGGGGGCCGAAAATATTTGTTCTAGAGCTGTTATTATCTGCAGTGGCTTAAGTTCCCTTTTCCTCTGTCTCTTTAAATAAATCTAAACAAGGAGAGGAGTTTGGGGGAATTAATTGCTGCACTCTCACACTGGGCTGATTGCATCATGGCTTCAGCCCCTCCAGCTCAGCCTCGAGTATTCTTTACTGTCTTTGAGTGAGAAGGTCTTGCTCCTTGTGGAGAGTGCAAGGAGTGAAATGATATTGTTTCGTATGGAAATTCTTGGTTCTCTGAGCCCAAATGGATGCTTGATTAATCAGTCAATCAGATCAAATCATTCATCAGTCAATTCTGTGTCCTTAGAATAAAAATGTGATGAATGAAAAAATACTTCCAAGGCCTGTTACATTCTCCTAGAGAGAGAAAACAATATATATGTATATAGAGAATAAATACACATCATTTCAAAGGGAGTTTGAGAGGCAGAGTATTAGCAGCTGAGATGATTAGGAAAGACTTCCTATAGAAGGTAATTGAAATTTGAAGGTGCAGAAGGAGAGTCTGAGACTGAAGTGAAGAGAGAGTACATTCTAGACACAGGAGACAGTGCAAATACACAGAGAAATGTCATATTTGAGGTACACTAAGGCCAATATTGATTAATTGTAAAGTTTGTCGAGAGGAGTAAGGGGCAGCTAGGTGGTCTAGTGTACTGGGTTTGGATCAGTAAGAGTCATCTTCAAGAGTTCAAATACAGCCTTCCTAGCTATATGACCTTGGGAATTCACTTAACTATTTGCCTCAGTTTCCTCATCTGTCAAATGAATGGAGAAGTAAATGGCAAACCACTCCAATATCTTTGTCAAGAAAATCTCAAATGGGATCACAAAGAGTTGGACACGACTGGATGAACTGAACAATAACAGAGAGGAATAAAATAAGAAGATTGGACCAGATTACAGAGAGTTTCAGATGCCAAGCATAGTTAATAGGGATCCTGGAGGTAATAAGGAATCACTGGAGCTTATTGAGCATGGGAGTGACAATGTTGGAGTTGTGCTTTAGAATAATTACTGGCAACTGAATGGAGAATGGATTGGTGAGGGAAGAAGCTTGAGGTCTGGAGACCAGATAAAAAGTTATCCAGGTAAAAGATGCTAAGAGTCTGAACTAGGATAGTGACTATGTGAATGAGAGGAGATGAACATGAGAGAGTGTGAAGTAAAAATGACTAGATTTTGCAGTAATTGGATATATGGGAGTCAAGGATTATACTGTGGCTGCAGACCCTGGTGACTGGGAGGATGGTGGTGCCCTTGATAGTGATAGGTAAGTTGATTAAACAGGAGATTCAGCATGCAAGATAATGTGTTTTGGACAGGCTGAAGGTACAGAGTTGAGAAGTGGAATATCTTGTATGAGGAATATAGAGAAGGCCAGTTTGTCAGGATGGCAATGTACGGGATGGGGAGTAATTTCAAGGATTCAAAAGTTACAGTAAGACAAGGATGTGAAAGGCTTTAAAACCAAACGGAAGATATTCTATTTGATCTGAGAGACAGTAGGGAGCTACTGGGGTTTGAATGAGGGTGTGATATGGACAGAATCACACTGAAAAGAAATCACTTTGGCACTTCTGTGGAAGTTAGACTGAAGTGGGAAGAGATTGTTGATGCAGGGGCACCAGTTAGGATGGTGAGAGATGATGAGAGTCTGCTTCTGTGTCAGTAGAACCAGAGGGCCATTTATACGACACAGCACAGGTAAGATTGCATGCTGGTCATATATATAGGGCAAGGTTATGAAGCCTGAAAGAATGGCACCTTCCATGGATCAAGGGAATGACCTTTGGAAGAAGGATGAATTTTGAGGAAAAGATAAAAAAACTCTGTTTTAGATTCTGTTTGATATGTCTCTTAGACATCTATTTTGAAATTTCCAATCAGCAATTGATGAAGCTCAGGGGAGAAATTGGATCTGGAAGCTATCAGATAATAGGAATAGGTGTCATAAGACAAAGTCTTAGGGGAATAGCCACAGTTAGAGATGTGGTGTGGATGGTGGATCAGGAAACAGAAATCAGGACTTCCTTCCTTTCCCTCTCCCTTTCTCTCTTTCTTCTCCTCTCTCCTTCTCTTCTTCTCTCTCCTACTTATTCTATTTCTGTCTCTCTGCCTAAATCTGTCTCTGACTCTCTCTCCCTCCCCCCTTTTGGTCTGTTTTCACAATACTCTCCCTTCTCCCCATTTTTCAAGCTAATCAACAAATTAAATGCCTACTGTGTGTATAGTTCAATGCGAGGCACTGGTTTAGACTCTTAACATCTTGAATTGTGGTTTGCAATCATTCCATATGAGTTCTTGTAACTGAATGAAGGGGTTATGAAATTAGGATTTATTATCAGTAAATGTTTGATTTGTATACCTATTTTATATACCTACTTACCCATGGCATGTAAAAGTTTCTTGGATAAAAAGGGGCCACAAGTAGAAAAAGTTTCAGAAGCCCTGATCTAGACTACATATAAATGTCTACTGTGTATATAGTTCAACGCTAGACATTGATGGGGCAGAGTACAGTTTCATAGGGACAAATACACAAATTAGGTACAATGCCTAAAACAACCATGATAAAAGACTGAGATAAACTGCAAAGAAGCGTTTCAGTCTGAATGCTATTAAACATTTTGAGGAGGAAGAGGTCTAGGAAGAGTTCTGGGCATTGATGGAAGGGAAGAAAGGGTTTTGACAGAAGGGGATTTGCAGGGAAGAACTAGAGCAGGAGAGGCTCTTGGAATCGGAACCTCCATTCCTGTGGGCAAATTCTCCCCTTTCATTATTTTTTCTGCCAGAATACTAGGAATAGCAAACCTCCTCCTTTATAGCACCCAAGCTCCTCGAGAGCATGGATAGTTTTATTTTTGCCTTTGTATCCCTAGCTCTTGCAACAGTAACTGGCACATAATATGAGTGCTTAATAGATCCTTGTTGATTTCTCTCCGAGGTCTGAGACTCTTAAGTCCTCTTTGTCCCGTGTCTGCAAGAGTTCAGAGGGATGTAAGGGGAGAGTGCTTTGGGCCCTGTCTCCTCATGGGCTCATTGTGGTCTGTTAAGCAGATTGAAAATCAGAGTTTAATTTTTATGTTTTTGGAGGGGAATGGTTGAGGGGATGGCTTTATTTTTGGTGCAGTGGAGAACCTGGACTCTAGTTCTGGATTTGTTATTTGCTGCAAATCTGCGTGACCTTTTACAAGTCAACCTTCCCTCTTAGGGTCTCATTTTTCTCAGCACAGTGTAAAGAGACTTGGAGTCTGGAAAGAGTGGATTCAGATCACATTTCCTGACCTTACTCTCAGTGTGACTATGAGTAAATCAACTTAACCTCCTGATTCCCCAAATTTCCATTGAAGCAGCCAGATAGAGAGTGGAAAGGGAATTGGTTCTGGAGCTCAGGACCTTGGTTCAAGGTCACTGCTGACTTTTCCTTGTGAACCTGGATAATCAATGTGACCTGTCTTGGCTTGGCTCTTTGTCTGTAAGATGAGGGGCTGGATTATATGATTTCTGAAGTCCCTTCCAGTCTTACATTTATGATTTCACTGCTAATACTTATCTCATAGGGTTGGATGAAATAATGTCAACTTAGAAATGTCATGTGAATGTCAGTAGGATGAGTTAATGTATTGAATAGACAACTAGCCTTGAGATGAAAAAGATCTGGGTAGGTCCTGCCTTTGACGTGTCATATACTCTTTTAATGACTTGGGCAGCTTTTTAAGTTTATATAGTCTGTCTGTCTGTCTATCTATCTATCTATCTATTTTATATAACTTGAGGGGTTAGAGGGAGTTTCCACCTTTACTGTTCTTTGCAGTAATTGTCAGTTATATATGAAACTAAAGGGTTGAATTAGAAGATCTCTAAGGCCCTTTTCAGTTTTAGATCATATGATCTAATATTCTAGATCAGCAATGTCAAACATGGACCCTCAACATTCCTGAGTACTACCCAAACAAGATTAAAATGTAATTGGGGAATATTTTACAAAATAAATAAAAAACAATAGAAGAACATAGGTAATATTAACATGTGGTTTTCTAAATCAATATGTGCCTTCAGGGATCCTTATGGGTTTCTGTACCATTCATTGGCCTCCTTTCTATTTGATGTTACTTGACATTATTGCTCTAGATATACATTTATTGATCACGATAGAATGTTTCTTCTATAAAGAATGTTTTTTTTTTTTCTGTAAAGAATGATACAGAATGTTTCGACTGTAAAATGAGATTATATTAGATGGCCTCTGAAATATCTAGTTCTATAATACTAAGTATGACTGAACCCCTACTGTGTGCTCAGCACCATGAAATGGGATATGTGATTCTTGCCTTTGGGAAACTGATACTCAATTTCAAGAGATATATGTGCCTGTGAGAAGTAGCACATTTATTCAATCAGTCAGCATTTATTAAATGCCTATGGTGTGCACATAGAACTGTTTAAGAAAAGTTACCAGGTATGTGGTATCAAATACCAGATTTCTGGTCCAGACAATGAATTCTGTGAGACCAAAGACCATTATCAGGAGGTCTTAGGTGGGTTAAAATACTTAATTATAGAGGCAGTTGAATAGAGAGTTTTCCAAACTTATATTACCCTCCAGCTCTCATAGTTTTAAGAAAATTAACAAAATTCATTCACAAAAATGATTTTCTCTTTAGTTGTGTTCATGGAAATAATAGAATGAATTGCTTTTGTACTTTAAAACATGAATTTAAAACTTCAGTTCATGTCAGGACATTTGTTTCTAAGTTGAATTCCATTCCCCTCTGTTTCCAAAGTATACGCATCTTTTCCCCTGGAAGCACATTAGTTCACTACCAGAAAGTGATCCCAACAACTTGCCAGCTTGGTGTTCAAGGTTCTGGGAACTTCTGTTGAATACTAAAATCCCCCAGTTAGTCCTAGGTAACTCAACTCTTTGATAGTTCCTCAGGGCTGAATGGGCCAGTTTTGTGGGCCGGTCCTTTGGTTGTAGGAGAGGATATGGGGCATCTTTTGCAGGGTACACTGGCTTACTCTTTCCTTACCACTGGGTGGTCGAAAGGAGACAGAAACTTGATCCGTACAGCATCTCAAGATCTCTTGGCTCTGGTTGCTAGTTGGGGGCTTGGAGGGAGTGGTTCAGGACTGGCTATGGAAGCCTGAGAACCACTGGGTGTAGGCGTCTTGAGTGGAAGGAGAAAAAAACTTGAGTTTTACTTTAAAAGCAAGAGCAAATAACAGATCAGAAATTCTGGCAGGACAAGCAGTGTGCACTGTTACAGATTTTGGATTTTTTAAAAAAACTTTTTTTTATTAATGGTTTTAAAGGACTGACAGCATCTGGTGTAGTTGGAATTGAAGCTAGAAGATTGGGGTAAATGACTCAGTCACATCCCTTATGGAGGTCTCCTAGTTAGAACTTACAGTTCTACCTTGTTTAAACCAACCCAGTATTAGAAAATCTGGATTTCCTATACCTTTTATCAGACTGTTAAGAGGCAGTCCACAAACATTTATTAAGGACTTCCTATGTATCAGGCATTGTCTTAAGCTGGTGAGAATAGAAGAAAAACTTGGTTACCATCCTCAAAGAATTAAGTGTTCTAATAAGGAAGGATAGAACATAGATATAACTGGGGACATGCATGATGCATACAGAGTAGATAAAAATATCCTTCAGGTGGTGTCAGGAAGCTTTCCCCAAAGCCCCTGGAGGAGGTGAACTTTTTCCCCTCTTGGGAATGATCAGGATGGCCTGGATCTGAATCCTAAGATATTTATGTTATATATGTCAGTGATCACTTAGCTCCTCCCAGTCCTGTTTTCCTCATCTGTAAAATGGGAACAATAAATGCTTGTAGTATTTTAGTAATGATAATAAAAATAAGAAATAATGGCTAGCATCTATATAGCACTTTACTGTTTGTCAAGTACCATGCCACAACAGGCCAGGTCAATTATCCCCATTTTACAGATGAAGAAACTGAGGCACAGAGTAGCACAGAGACACAGAGTGTCTTGTCAAGGTTGCTTAGTAAATATTTACCTCACAGCGTTGGGCCTTCTGTCAGAGAGGCTGAGTTCAAATTTGACTCCAGATATTAACAAACTATTTGTCTGAGTTTTTTTAAACTGTCAAATGAGGACAATAGTAGTATCTGTCTCCCAGGGTTGCCGTGAGGATCAAGTAAGATAATATTTATAAAAAGTGTTTAGCATAGTACCTGGCATATAGTAGGCTTTATATAAATGCTTATTTGTTCTCTCCTTCCCTCAAATGAGATAAATATGGAAATTGTAAACTTTAAAGGACTATATAACTTTCAGAAATCATATAGAAAGATCTCAAAGCCTATTCTTTCTGTCTCTCCTTTCCATTATTCTCTACTGGGAAAAACAACATATTCTCTTTTGATCCTCTAATGGACTTGATAGAACAGGGTTTCCCTCGTCCCTGCTTTGAATAGTGAGTTCCTTCATTTTTCATTCTTTCATTTTTCATCCACTTATTCACTTAGTCAACATTTTGATTACCTCTTGTGTAAAAATGGGCTAGACCCCAAAGGGAGACCACGATGGGAGTCCCCCTGGGCTCCTGGCCACTTGGAGAGAAGTCCACTGAGAAGTGAATAGCATGCAGGGTAGCTTGCACAAGTCTGATTTGCCCACATCCCTGGAGGAACGTGTGAAGGGAGGTGTCACTGTGGGCACACCACAAATTCCCATTCTTATATGAATGTTCTTAGGGTTGACCGCCCAGAGGAGCTCATGGCCCCAGTCTCAGGGCTGAGGAGGAGGGGGGAGGTGGGGCAGAAAGGGCCCTTTCCTTTAAATAGATCTGGGTGGTTCTGGAAATTCTGACTTTAAAGTTCCAAAGCACTGGGCCTGCACCATCTCATTGAGCTTCAGAAAATTTCATATATAGATATTGCTTGGATATTATGTTCCGTTTTACAGATGAAGTAACTGAGTGTCAGCAAAGTCTCATGATCCCAGTAGAGCTTCACTGCTGGTAAAGCTGGAAGGAAGCACAAACCTGGGTCTTTTTTGACTTTAGACATTTAAACTTACTTTCTGAAATGACTAAAGTATGTGAGGGAGGCAGGAACAGAATCATTCATTGAGATAGAAGAGGGAGAGAATGTGACACATTTCCAAGAGAGGAAGAACACCCTGGAGCTGTGGAGGTTATGTCCTGGGTTCAAGGACTTTCCCTCCCCGACTTGTGTGTCTGTTGGAGGGAGAAACTGTGACATCTTGTGTGGATGCTGTCGCTGTAGGGATGGATTTAATTTGTTTGTTGCTCTTTATTTCTCCTATCTCCATAGCAGCCTTCCTCAGAGGGGCCAGTGGGGCCTGGGATTGGTTCCATTCCCAGAGGGTGCCTTCTCGGTGGTCTGTGGTTTTGTGTTTTGTGTTTCAGGCTATGTCTGGGTTTAGGTACTTTATGAATGCTTTGGGTAATAGTGTTGCTGAAGGGAATGAGGAAAGGATGGCTGATTTTGGCTGAGGCCATGGGGATATTGGATCTTGATGTCTCAAGTCGGGGTTAGAACTGGAAGGCAGTGAACATGGTCTGTCTCTCTTATCCCAAGACTGTGACTTTAATTTGCTCTAATAATGTGTTACACTTGAACAGTATTTTATACACACACACATATATATGTATACACAAATATGTATGTATGCATACATGTATATGTATACCTGATGTAATCTTTTGAAGTAGGAGGGCAGATTTATCATCCCCATTTTTAGAAACATTTTTTTTTTTCCCCCCATTTAGATGGTTACTTTTGTGTTCTCCTTCCTTCACCCCTACTGGGGAAAAAAACAAAAAAACAAAACACAAGCAAAAGCTTTGTAACAAATATACTTAGTCAAGCAGAACAAATTCCCACGCTGGTCATGTGTAAAAACTTATGTCCTTGTCTGCATCTGGAGTCTGTCACCTTTTTATCAGGAATTGGGAAGCAAGTCCTTGAAAATGGTTTGTCATTACAAAGTTGTTACTGTGTAAACTGTTCTAGTTCTGCTCATTCCACTCTGTATCAGTTCATACAAGTCTTCCCAGGTTTCTCTGAACTGCCCCTCCATTCTTTCTTGTAATGCAGTACTGTTCCATTATATTTTTCTATTATAATTTCTTCAGTTGCTTCCTAAGTGATGGACATCATCTTAGTTTTAGTTATTTGCTATAACAAAGAAAGCTTCCTTAAACATTTTTGTACATTTGGCAGAGTTGTGTAAGGGAGTGTGAAGTTAGGAGAGTCTTGGACTTAGACCAGAACCGGTTCTGATACTTGGGCCGAGCACAAGTGAGTGCTGTCAGGGGTTCACACACGCATTTCTACCCTCTTTTCCCCTGCCTCACCGTTTGCTTGAGGTAGGTACATATTTATAACAAAACCTTCTCTTCAGTCAGATGTACGAGGTGCCAGGAGCTCAAAGACAAGCCTGTCCCCAAGGAGCTTCCGTTCTATTAGAAGGCATTTGGAAAAACTAGCTTGAGGAACACTTTTGGCTACTTATGGTCTAGCTGCACGCTGGTTGGCTGGGCATTCTCTCAGCTGTGGAGGGAGGCAAGTATCCCGGCTTGGGACTTTCCCTGGGGGAAGCGTGAGAAATTTTGAGAGCTTTGTCAGACAGGCCGCCTTCCCGGCCCCCCACCCAGCTTAGGGCTTGCCAGACTGAGTCTGGGGCTCTGGGGAAAGGGATGGTAGACTTGAAGGCATAGTTCATTTCCTTTCTAGCTCTTCCTGCCTCGTGGAGATTGTGTTCTTAAGGCTGACCTAGAACATCCATTTAGAAATACTAAATCAGTTCTCAGAGAGCCAGAGTATGTGGCAATAAGAGCCCATTGTTCCAGATGGAGATGAGGGCTGGTTAGACCAATGTGTGCCCAGGATAGTCTTGCCAACTAGTCCAGAGGACACAGCTCATCCACATCTCCTACCAGAGCTACCTCTAATCGAGATTCTCTGTGCTTCCACTTGGCTGATGGATCCTGGGTCCTGGGGTCAGTGGGCAGCAGCTAGCTGTTTGCAGAGTGATCCTGTAATTCTGCAAATATGAGAAAGCAAAGGCAGAAACTCCTGCTGACTTGTAGAGTGAAGTATTGGCTAAATCTTCTTCCATTCGGACTCTAGGAAGGACTCAGGAAAAGCACGGATAGGAGGGCTGTGGACCTGAGATCTCTTACAAGAGAGCAAGGAGTTAGAGCTGGAAGAGTCTGTACTTTAAGCATGACTCTTTCCCTCACCCTTTTAGGGATGAGAAAAGTGTCCTTTAGAGAGATTTGGCCTAGTTAACGCAGCTGATAAATTAATGGCAAGACTGGGATTTGAACCCAGATCCTTGGCTTCTACAGGCAGGATTCTTGTCATTGGTAACTGAGAATCATCTGCCTGATTTCAAAGCTGCATTGAAAAGTTGGCTCTCTTGTCCAGTCTTATGTAAGGAGAAGCTCCTTTGAGAGCTGGGGACCTGGGAGCTATTTTACCCAGACCTTGGAGACTCTCCCTTCTTAGCTGTTTTTTGTCTTCCATGTCCGAACACTCACTGGACTTGAAACAGGGGAATCCTTGCAATATCCCACTGTGGAAGATATGGAAGGGGGCACCTGGAAGGTTGCTCAGGTTACCTCTGCATTTTTGGGAACCATAACCTTCTCCTTCCATTTAAGAGCAGGTATCA